>NW_027126105.1:0-19589 GCF_037325665.1 Littorina saxatilis | reverse complement strand
AGAGAGAGAGAGAGAGTGAGAGACAGACAGGCACACAGACCGACCGACAAATAGACAGAGACAGAGACAGAGATATACACAGACACACAGACACACACACACACACACACACACACACACACACACCACACACACACACACACACATACACACACACACACACACACACACACACACACACACAGCTATACATAATGATATGCATGCCCTCTGGCTGGTGTCACAAACAGCTTTCCATTAAAAACCATTTTTGTGCACTTCGCCATCAGGAAAAGGTGACAACTTTCTACAACGTCAATGGAAGCGCTGTATCATTCCCAATCAACGCACGCAGTGAGTTCGGTTGCTCACAGAAACACACACAAAAACCAAGAATGCATCACCCGAAAGCGGCGTACAGCTGCCTAAACAGCGGGGCAAAAACGGTCATACACATGAAAGCCCTTCCGTGCAACAGCAACAAAACTGAAAACAAAATTCCACGAGTGTACATGGGAGTTACAGCCCACGAACACAGAAAGACGAAATATTGTCTATTTACAAACAGGCTGAGGTGTGAGTGGGGGAGGGAGCGGCGGGAGGAGGCGGGGGGGGGGGGGGTGGAGGTGGTGTGGTTGGTTCTCGGAGGTGTTTTGAAACCCGCAATGCCTCATCGGGATGCAAATACAGTCTGGACCCCTACCACTCCCGGTTATGACCCCGGGGAAGTTTTACCCGTGACTTTGCATAGCCCGAGACTGTCCTACCGCACGATAAGAGCACTGCTCTCGCTGGTTTACGAGTTTTTAATTCTGCTTGGAGACAAGACCTCTCGTGCGCCGTCGCCGTCGCCGTCGTCTTCTACACGGTAGTGACGCGTTACGCCCATATACGTCCCCAAACGGTTGTTACGCCCGATTTTGTACCAATAAGATCGACGTGGCGTGTGTGTATGCTGACTTAAATTATATTATCTCAGGCAATGCGTTTAAGTAAAGATCAACTCATATACGTCAGAACTACCAAATGTCTCTGCCACGTGGTAGTATGAATAATATTTGTCGTGTTACAGCCCAAATTGATCTTCTGGGTACAAAATCGGGTGTAACAACAGTCTGGGTACGTACATGGGCGTAACACTCACCCATCTCCTCACCTCCCCTCCCCCCCCCCCCCCCTCCTCCCCCCCCCCTAAACGCACCCTCCTTCAACTTTCCACCGCCCTATTTAACTAAGTGGCCAGGATCAAAGTGTAAACATTCACTTTACTCTCCTGTCCGTGAATTGTACGTGCACACATCTTACTAATTTACCTCGCTGGTTGTATATTGAGGAAGATGGGAGAACGATTAATCCGAGGAATGACGTAGCAGGGCTTCACGCGCGCGAAAATCCCGAAAGTTCTGTCAATTAATCTCGCTCCTGGTGAAGGGAGAAAACACACATGGCTCCTCGTTACCGGACGGAGATGAGCAAAAAAGCGAAAACGAATTTCGCTTGAGAATGGATACGAATAACTTGAATATTCCTTTTTTGGTAACTTTCATTACTACAGACGAAATCAAAAAAACACACACGAATTGTAGGTTGTTGGAACGTTTAATTATTGACAAAGTTGAAAAACTAAAAGCCGAATTCTGTACTCACCGAAACAACGACAGCACAATATAATACGAATGTTCGCTTATGAAAGCTTCATCATTGACACAACAAAACGTTACATTTACAACACGTGGACCAAATGGTACGTGCTGTAAATGTAACGTTTTTTTTTTTAATAATAAACGTTCCAAACACCAACAATTCTTGTTACTTGATTCTGGTTTTTGGGACGTTAGCAGCCTGATTTTGGATGTTTTTACACAGACGGATTATTTGTCTATTACTTTTTCGGAGACGTGGATGGCCTCAAAAGGCCGAGAACTGTTTCAGTCAACTGTCTCCACTCAATATTGAGGTTATGGTACTTCTTTTACTTTCTGTCCGTTTGGAATAACTGCACCACCGCACTTACATATACTGTATTTCACCAAAAAAAGACATTTTACATAGATCGAGATTCATCATTTTTTTCTACGAGACCGCGATGAAGAAGAGGAAGGAGACTACTCCAAACATTTTGGGTTCAATGTACTGTTGTCAACAACAACAACAACAACCAAACACACACACACACACACACACACACACACACACACACACACACACACACACACACACACACACACACAAACAAACAAAAATAAAACCACAAACGAATAAACTTGGCTGTGTGCAAAGCGAACAGATATTCAATAGCTTCAATGTCTGCTTTTGGCCTGGCCATTTAAGTCTGTCTCGTGCATTTAATTTCCATAATTAGGGAAAAGAAAAGCAGGGAACAGATACAAGTCCGATCGATGGAGTCTTCAAAACAAAACCTGGGGTCGGTTTCATGGACTCCCGGTGATCACACTGACAGTCGGGCCACTGCTTCGTCGTCCGATTCCGGTTTTCTGAACGCGGTACAGTTGAAACTCCCTTTTATCTCATTAGGGAGATTCAAAAGACAGCACGTTTCGTTTTGCAGCTCGTTTCGTTTGGTGAATGAGTCACCCCGCGAAACGGAACGTGAAACGAGACGGCATAGGCCGCAGACAAGATTTAGATGTATTCACGTTTCGTTTCGGAATGAAGGAAGGGCGATAAATCTTCAAGTGAAATTATCACGTCTGTCCTCGATCAGAATGGGGAAAAAAAAACCTAGGAGGTGGTCCAGAATCGGGCATACTTTGATTATTTTCAGTCCAAATAAATCACACAGACTTTGTTTATACAAAATCACATACGAAGCCAGAATAAAAATTCGATGCGATGACCTACTTCTGCTTCGCCATTTGCTTTCTCACCATGAAGTTGGATAAATGTACCAGGATCAGCACCCTTCAAAATATTTCAGTTCACAACAGTTGTCTACCTCCAATGAACACATTCTCAGCGCTGAAAGACTGTGAAAGGGTTGATGAATCTAGCAATGCATAAAATGGCCAACAAATACAAATAGTGTGCAAAAATACTCACAAAAGTTGACGAAATATTGTTCGTTTTTTGGGGGTGGAAAACGTGACTGCGTTTTGACGTTCCACGTTCCGTTTCAGTTGACCTTCACCTTTCCAGCGAGAGACCCCCGAAATGATGACGTTTACCACAACTTCAAAACGAAACGTCCCGACGTTTCGTTTATTAAATCTCCCTAGTGTCTCCCAGGATTCGGATATATCCGTACCCACTCATATGTCGCTATCTGACCAGGTACAGATATATCCACTCAGACTGTTAGCTTTAGTCGCTTCCTGTAACGTCCATCTAACGCCTGTATTCCAGCGTGTTGATACACAGTTACTATACACAGTTACTACAATTCTGAGTGACCTGCTGCAGCACAGTTGGTTTCGGCTAAAAAAAAAACCTTGGTCAACATAGGTGGGGTAGAAAGTGTCAAGACCCCCCAATAATTTAATACTTCCTCTCTTTAAGACCCATTTTTCTCAGACGATTTGTTCATAACCTATGTATGTTTACCCCCATTTTAAGACTCCTTCCTTTTTAAGACGTGATTTTTTCAGATTTGTTGAGTTCTTAAAAGGGGGGTTTCACTGTACTTAGAATCCCCCGAAATCGGCGTATGGCTGCCTGAATGGCGGGGTAAAAACGGTCATACACGTACAAATCCACTCGTGCTAAAACCATGAGTTAACGTGGGAGTCTAAGCCCATGAACGACGAAGAAGAATTGTACTTAGAAAGGGCATCAATGTGGTCGGGCAACTCCCCGTGCTAAGTATGAGGCACAGTGGGCCGAACGAAATCTGTCTCATGAAACCCGATTTTATCGGATTACTGCACTGATTTCACTCGTGCAACTTCAGTTGACCGACTGTGTTTCTTGCCTATGAAACCGACCCCTGGTTTCCGTCCCAAAGAACGCCCTGGCCTAGAACCATGACTTGTGTCACTTGGTCATTAGAAAAAATACTACCAAGAAAGTATGACTTAATTCGCAATAAAGAATAGCAACAAAGGCAAAAATGAGAGAATAGCGACAAAAGATCATTTTCTTTTGATGTCTCCCAATAGTGTCATACCCCAGATATTCCAATTCCCTTGCTCTTGCGTCGTGTCTTGCGCCAATTTTTCATCAGCAAACGATTACAATAAACTGTTATGACTTAATTATCAATAAAGAAAACTAACAAAGGAGAAGAGAGAAAGAATAACAACAAAGGTGGGTTTGGTTTTTTAACAATAACAAAAGATTTCTTTCCTATGTCAGAAAGAACATTCTGTTCCAAATGACATCCCCAGTACGTTTCTTCTTCTTCTTCTTGTCGTTCGCCAATGTTAAACTTGGAGTCCAGCTCTGGTAATGAAGCTGGTGGTCTTATGAAGAGCCTCCACAGGTCCATGCAGCTTCTCATGAAGGGGCACCGGCCTGGTCCAGATCTCTCTCCTCAGGGGCTGGAGATTCCTGCAGTCCTGCAGGATGTGGGCTGCATCCTGCTCTGCGTCTCCACAGGGACACGTTTCTTATTCCAGTGAATCTGTTTCCTTGCCGACACTCTTAAAACTTGTTTGAAATGACTTGCCAGTCAAATGGAAATGACACCTATGACAATATTACTTCAAGGAAACATTCCCACTCTGCACCCAAAGCAAACCAGGCACCTGATTTATGGTATGTGTCTATGTTGAGCAAGTGCTGACCTTACGAGGAAGTGAAAAAGGTGTGGAACGATCAGCCACCAAAGACAAATGCATTCACTGACCTACATACCGGCACGGTTGGCCTAGTGGTAAGGCGTCCGCCCCGTGATCGGGAGGTCGTGGGTTCGAACCGGGTCATACCTAAGACTTTAAAATTGGCAATCTAGTGGCTGCTCCGCCTGGCGTCTGGCATTATGTGGTTAGTGCTAGGACGGGTTGGTCCGGTGTCAGAATAATGTGACTGGGTGAGACATGAAGCCTGTGCTGCGACTTCTGTCTTGTGTGTGGCGCACGTTATATGTCAAAGCAGCACCGCCCTGATATGGCCCTTCGTGGTCAGCTGGGCGTTAAGCAAACAAACAGACAAAAGACACCTATGACAATATTACTTCAAGAAAACATTCCCACTCGGCACACAAAGCAAGCCAGGCACCTGATTTATGGTATGTGTCTATGTTGAGCAAGTGCTGACCTTACGAGGAAGTGAAAAAGGTGTGGAACGATCAGCCATCAAAGACAAATATGCATTCACTGACCTACATTCAGGGAACAGAACTCAAATAAAAAAATTCAGGTTATCGCACTGCTTTGATACACGAATTCCGAATTCCGAATTTCAAAATCCGCCATGAAATTTCAGGAATGTTTATGTGAGCACTTACCATAAGTTTTAAACTTGTTGTGCTCCTTCTTAATGATGTTGTTATATTATCATGTGTCTGTTTACGAATAAAATACTGTTTAAAGGAATTCCGAAAATAACTCCGTCTGGTTTGTACGGGTTGTGGGAGAGTTACCTTTTCTTGCAAAATGGCCGACAAACAGTGAAGGGACCAATCACTAGCGAGGGGTGTGCCGGAAACCCGTGCGTGAAAGCAAATACAAACCCGACGGAGTTATATTCGCAATTCGTCTATTGGATCCGTAACGTAACTTATAACTTACATAGAATATACTGGCTAGAACGTGTCGTCGGCGTATCCGCTCTTCCGTTTAAAGGCTGGAAAATTCTGTGCTAGCGCTTATCTTCTTCTTCTTCTTCTTCTGTGTCCATGGGCTGAAACTCCCACGTACACTCGTGTTTGTGATCACTTGCGCGAAGAGGTCTTTGCATGTTAACAATCAGGTTGCATCATGGTCTCAACGGTTTTTGTCCCACGCAAGCCATTGTAACTTGGAGGATAGATTCTTCTCGAACAACACAGAGTTAGGGAATTAAGCAATGAAGCTGGGATAGCCAATGTGCGGAGAATTGATCTCTAGGGACAACGCAGTGGGAACCTGATCGTTCCAAATGGTGCGTGTGCATGAAGAATTTTGCAAGTGCAGTTATGCGAAAGGAATTGACTACTGGCAAGGACTCATGGCTTACGGGAGTTCTGACAAGAGTGCATCGTGCAGACACTAAGCGTTGCCAGCTATACAAGGCGGTTTGAGTTGTGGTACTGAGGGAATTTGGGTGTCTGGGGAATTTTACACTTACTCTCTATGTCTTCTCTGTCTCTGTCTATCGTTGTGTGTGTGTGAGGTGGGGTGAGTGTGTGTGTGTGTGTGTGTGTGTGTGTGTGTGTGTGTGTGTGTGTGCGTGCGTGCGTGTGTGCGTACGTGTGTGCGTGCGTGCGTACGTGTGTGCGTGCGTGCGTCCGTGCGTGCTTGCCTGCCTGCCTGCCTGCGTGTGTGTGTCTGTCTGTCTGTCTGTGTGTGTGTGTGTGTGTGTGTCTGTCTGTGTGTGTGTGTGTGTGTGTGTGTGTGTGTGTGTGTGTGTGTGTGTGTGTGTCTGTGGATGAGTATGTGTGTACGTGCGTAAAATTAATGTGTATGAAAGCGTCGGCATTTAAGACGACGGGAATATCTTAGAAAGCACACACACACACACACACACACACACACACACACACACACACACACACACACACACACACACACACAAGCCCACAAAACCGTAAAAGGACAACTGAACCTTGAGAATCACGTCCTTCACCTTGTTCGCCGAGAAATATACCGTGACTTTCCGCAAATAAACTGTCTGACGTGTAGAAACACGTGTCCAATGGAAGAAGTTTCCATGACAGCGTTCCTTAATGTCTCTTCTCCTCAGATTATAAACTGACTGATGGGGCTTAAACGTCCTCCCAGGTAAATAGTGACCTAAAATTATTGGGACATTTACTTGGATACGATAAGGAAGGGGGAACAAGGGGATGGGGGGGGGGGGGGTAGGGAAGGGGGGAGGGGGAGGAACCGTGAACCAGAATTTAAAAGTTATACAATAAAGTATTTAGATAGTGTAGGCTCATATCACTTCGCCGTATTTACACCCCCGGTATAGGGGTGTTTACACCCCCCGGTATAGGGGTGTGTATAGGATTCGGTCGATGTGTTTGTTTGTTTGTTTGTGTGTGTGTTTGTGTTCGCATATAGATCTCAAGAATGAACGGACCGATCGTCACCAAACTTGGTGAACAGGTTCTATACATTCCTGAGACGGTCCTTACAAAAATTGGGACCAGTCAAACACACGGTTAGGGAGTTATTGGTGGATTAAGATTCTACAAGGACTTATAGAGGGACATATTCATGGTCAAAGGGAAATAACCTTCTCAGTTGGTGGCAGTGAGAATGGTTATTTCCCTTTGACCAACGGGGGTGTTTTTCCTACCTCGGAGGAATTTCTTGTTAATCTTGGACACCGTACGTTACTTGGGATTGGGCCTTTAAACCACAAAATGATGAAAAAGGGATAAACTTTGAGAACCACTGGTTAAAAGCGCTGACAGATTAAAACATAGTACGTTCTATACAGTGTCTAAACCTAAGTTCTCGCTTGGATGACTTCCTCTCCCGTCTCAGATGGTCATTAGCAAAACCAGGTGTTCAGCGAATACCAGCTTTCAGCCAGGCTCACAGAAGAGGCGAAATCTCCCGTTATTATTATCTCCAAGATATGCAGTCGTTATCCCTGCTAAAAACCCTTTCATTATTATTCTCCTGCCGACCAAACCATGCTGGTGTGTGCAACCCGACACCTCCATCGACGTGTTTGGCTCAGTCTTGCTGTATATGATTAGTCCTCCGTGGAGAGTGTCTGATATCATATGATATACCACGGCGAGACGCCTGACTGTGTGATATAATGCTGTATATCACACGGGTGGGTTGCAGTCTTGCTGTATATGATTAGTCCTCCGTGGAGAGCGTATGATATCATATGATATACCACGGCGAGACGCCTGACCGTGCGATATAATGCTGTATATTACACGGGTGGTTGCTTGGAATTGCTCCGAGCCCGGTGCTTAGAACCCCTGGTCCTTGCAATAATCATACTTATTCTGTCTGAACATTGTGCGTGATCATCATGTGTGGAGATCCATGATGAGACCCTTATAACCCGGATCATATATTATCCACAGAGAAAAAGACAAAGCAATACTATTTTGTTTGACGCATTTTAGAGTCGGACTTTTGAAGAATATATTGGATGGAAACGAGATCGGTGAATATTATACAAAAACAGCAACTTGTTTCTGTGCTAGTTGAAATATTCGAAATGAGGACTGCTTGTTCAAATCTGATGTGAGAATGCGAAAGAGAGATGCAGAAACAGAACAAAGAAAAAGAAGAAAAACACGAGAGAAAAAAACACGAAAACCAGAAACAGAGATCAAAGCAAGAGCAACAATAATAAATAAGAACGAAAAGGACAGGGGAAACAAGAAATTCCTCCGAGGTAGGAAAAACACCCCCGTCCTTACCATTCTCACTGCCACCAACTGAGAAGGTTATTTCCCTTTGACCATTAATATGTCCCTCTATAAGTCCTTGTAGAATCTTAATCCACCAATAACTCCCTAACCGTGTGTTTGACTGGTCCCAATTTTTGTAAGGACCGTCTCAGGAATGTATAGAACCTGTTCACCAAGTTTGGTGACGATCGGTCCGTTCATTCTTGAGATCTATATGCGAACACAAACACACACACAAACAAACAAACAAACAAACAAACACCTCGACCGAATCCTATACACACCCCTATACCGGGGGTGTAAAAATAGAAAATTACTGATGATAATGATCAAGGCATACAAACATAACAGCGAAAATTAAGCCAACACTAACAAGAAGAAAACAACACAGAAATAAAGAAAACAGCGTTATTCTACAAAACGCCAAGCTCAGGATTCGTCAAACTTGTGGTCACAATACACGTCATTATTCCAGGCACGATCTTACGGCATCATTTAGATCAGACCAGAGATTGGATGCAATCAGAAATGAATTGACAAGTAACATTTCTGTCACTCTTCTACAGTAGGAATCCAGAGACAATTCGAGAAAGTCGACGTCAGAGCTCATGACGGAAAGCACGGTCAGCAGTGTGTTCGTGATAGTACTCTATAAATCTTCTTTTCTCTTCTTCGTGGGCTGAAACTCCCACGTACACTCATGTTTTTTGCACACGTGGGATTTTACGTGTATGACCGTTTTTACCCCGCCATTTAGGCAGCCATACGCCGCTTTTAGGGGATGATATGAATGCTTGGTATTTTCATGTTTCTATAACCCACCGAACTCTGGCATGGATTACAGGATCTTTTCCGTGCGCACTTGTTCTTGTGCGTGCGTGTACGGATAAGGCACTAGCAGGTCTACACATAAGTTGACCTGGGAGATCGGAAAAATGTCCACCCATAACCCACCACGCGCCGCCAAGATTCGAACCCACGACCTTTACCCGCTTGGGAGGCCTGCGTCTCACCCACTAGGCCAATGCGTCCGTCACTCTATTATTTTTTTTAAATCATCGGAAAATCTGAACATAAAGTTCAAGAAAAGCCAAAAACTGACCGAGAAAGCTCCAACCCCAAAGAAGAACAGAAGACGGGAACGAGAGAAAAATGAAAAATCTCAAGAACACTTTTTAAAAAACGAATGCGAAGAGGAAGAGCACATGTGGCAGAGACCATTATCCAAAAAGAAAATCATCAGGAAATCTGAAAATAAAGTTGGAAAAAAGTCAAAGACCGAGAAAAAGCCGAACCCAAAGAAGAACAGGAGACGGGAACGAGAGAAAAAAGAAAAATCTCAAGACTTTTCAAAAAAACAATTGGAAGAGAAAGAGCACAGAGACCATGCATAATTCAAAAAGAGAAAAATCAGCAAATCTGAAAACGAAGTTGGAAAAAAGTCAAAGTCCGAGAAAAAGCCGAACCCAAAGAAGAACAGAAGGCGAGATCGATAGAAAAAATAAAAATCTCAAGACTTTTAAAAAAAAAAAAATTCGAAGAGGAACAGCTAAGAGACCATGCATAATTCAAAAAGAGAATCATCAAAAAAACTGAACGTGAAGTTGGAGAAAAGTCGAAGACCGAGAAAAAGCTAAACCCGAAAAAGAACAGAAGACAAAAACGAGAGAAACAAGAAATTCCTCCGAGGTAGGAAAAACACCCCCGTTGGTCAAAGGGAAATAACCATTCTAACTGCCATTAACTGAGAAGGTTATTTCCCTTTGACCATTAATATGTCCCTCTATAAGTCCTTGTAGAATCTTAATCCACCAATAACTCCCTAACCGTGTGTTTGACTGGTCCCAATATTTGTAAGGACCGTCTCAGGAATGTATAGAACCTGTTCACCAAGTTTGGTGACGATCGGTCCGTTCATTCTTGAGATCTATATGCGAACACAAACACACACACAAACAAACAAACAAACACATCGACCGAATCCTATACACACCCCTATACCGGGGGTGTAAAAAGAAAACTCCCACGAAGACTATTGACGGAAGCAGACGAAGAGACAACGGACACGGAGGTGGGGGTAGGGGTGGGGGTAGAGGGTGGCGAAAGAGGAGGCATCGTCAACGAAGAACAAGTCGCGTAAGGCGAAAATACAATATTTAGTCAAGTAGCTGCCATTTTTCAGCAAGACCGTATACTCGTAGCATCGTCAGTCCACCGCTCATGGCAAAGGCAGTGAAATTGACAAGAAGAGCGGGGTACTAGTTGCGCTAAGAAGGATAGCACGCTTTTCTGTACCTCTCTTTGTTTTAACTTTCTGAGCGTGTTTTTAATCCAAACATATCATATCTATATGTTTTTGGAATCAGGAACCAACAAGGAATAAGATGAAAGTGTTTTTAAATTGATTTGGACAATTTAATTTTGATAATAATTTTTATATATTTAATTTTCAGAGCTTGTTTTTAATCCAAATATAACATATTTATATGTTTTTGGAATCAGCAAATGATGGAGAATAAGATAAACGTAAATTTGGATCGTTTTATAAATTTTTATTTTTTTTTACAATTTTCAGATTTTTAATGACCAAAGTCATTAATTAATTTTTAAGCCACCAAGCTGAAATACAATACCGAACCCCGGGCTTCGTCGAAGAGTACTTGACCAAAATTTCAACCAATTTAGTTGAAAAATGAGGGCGTGACAGTGCCGCCTCAACTTTCACGAAAAGCCGGATATGACGTCATCAAAGACATTTATCAAAAAAATGAAAAAAACGTTCGGGGATTTCATACCCAGGAACTCTCATGTCAAATTTCATAAAGATCGGTCCAGTAGTTTAGTCTGAATCGCTCTACACACACACACACACACACACGCACGCACACACGCACATACACCACGACCCTCGTTTCGATTCCCCCTCGATGTTAAAATATTTAGTCAAAACTTGACTAAATATAAAAAGGAGACTGAAGAGGAAGCAGGAAAGAAGAAGAAGGAAAAAGAAACAGAAGCAGAAACATTTTTCTTTTCTTTTTTTTCACATGATTTTACTTACTTCTTTTACGTACATATATAACATTACAACAACATCAATCATCCAAGACTATGCTACATGCATCTTCAAAACAAAAAATCCCCCCAAAAAGAAGAAGAAAAGCACAATAAAACTTACAGTCACATAGCCCATATTCAGTTCATTTCAAAATTACATAAACATACTTTTCATCTCATCTTTCCAAAACAAAATTATGTAATAATACAAATCACAATAAAATCCTGTTCTCTCTATATCACATAATCGTAAATCAGAATAATAATAATAACAATAGGGAGCAGCAAATAAATTATCCTTATCTTGCTCAGAAGCAAAAACTTGATAAGAGGATTTGGCAAAAAAAGAAGGAGAGGGTATTTTGTATATTGATTATTTGATACATGTATAAATGTGTCTCCAGGAATATGTTTTGTTTTAATCTTGTGTCGATACTATTTAGTTCTGCCTCGTTATTAACCATTGCGTATAACTGTTTTATCATCATTGCTTTGTTGTTGTTCTTTAGCCATTTACGTTGAATGACTTGTTATACATCGACATTGATAGTTTTATTCTTCTTCTTCTTCGTCGTTCGCTAGATAGTTTTATTATAAGAACCTTTTCTAATTCCTATTAACTCGATGTTCTTTAACTATATTTATACATAAATGCATATTGTAAAGCAGTATGCATTGTTAGAGGATCTTTTAGTAGCAGTGTTTAAATGTCGAAGCTGCTTTTCCCAGTTTTACCTAAGATACGGACTGTATATTGTGTTATTGTATTTGTCAGACTTGATTGTACCAAGTCCCTACACATGTTGTAATGCGCTTAGAGCCAAATAATTTTGTTTTTTGTAAGGGATAGGCGCAATATAAATACACTTTATTATCATTATTAGCAAAAAAGGACAGGGTGGTAGAGGTAGAGAGGGGGGGGTGGGTTGAAGAACAAAGAGAAGGTGAACCCAAAAGGATAAAAAGAAAATGAAGTAAGTAATAACAGGGTCAGAATGGCAGAAAAACTATACCATCCACTTGAAACTACCGAAGATCAAAGTAAAAATAGCTGCCAAACAAGAATCAGATGCAATCTACAAAAACGAGTCTGACCAATACACTAATTACCACTGACTACAATCAGCGTGACCTCCAAAATTGGTCGCTCCGAAGGTCATTGGAGGTCACGTTGATAGTAGTCATACAACAATATAGCTATTCTGATGAACACGTGGGGGAATTCGGGGGCTGTGATTGGATGGTCTCTTCCGATCATCAAAGCATAATGCGGCGGAAGTCGGCCATTTTACTCAATATCCAAAAGCATATTGAGAAAAATGGCCGACGCATGATTCCGGTTTACCCATCTGTACCACGGCGATGTTTCTATCGACAACAGCATACACTGACAACTTAAAAAGCTGTTTCAACAACTGTGTTGTGAAGTCGAATGCACTTGGAGTCAGTTTTTCTTCCAAAGTCAGAAAGCGTGTAGCGGTGTGCATGTCTGCGCGAACATGATGCGCGTAAGAAGTTTGTCTGCTATCAAAACCTGAGATCAACGCATCGACGCAAAAACTGTCATTATTTTTTGTAAGTTTGGAACAACAAATCAAGGTCAGAACAGCTATATAATCGCTATTGTGTTTTCAGCGTAGCAATAGGGTCCGATATTTAGACTCGAACAAGTATAATGCGACTCGTCTTCGACTCGTCAGCATTATACTTGTCTCGTCTAAATATCGGACCCTATTGCTACGCTGAAAACACAATAGCTGTTAATGGTTCACTTGAACTGACAGTAACAATCATGATGCACTGACAGTGACTTGCACGAGCACCCTGTCACGCTTACACCGAAGGCAAGACAGCAAATGAACACGCATACATAAGTCATCTGTACAGATAGAGAGAGAGAGAGACAGAGAGAGAGAGAGAGACAGAGAGACAGAGAGACAGAGAGAGACAGAGACAGAGACAGAGAGAGAGACACACAGAGACAGAGAGAGGGGAAGTGAGAAAGAAAAACAGACAGATGGACAGACAAACAGACAAACAGACAAATAGACACATACAGACACACACAGAGAAAGTCAAAGAAGTAGAGGGACTGACAGACACAACAGATAAGCTGGAACATCACCAAAACCGTTAACATTTGTTCTTCTGCGACGTAGACGCAATAGGCCACCCACGTTCAAAGGGTTACAAATCTACAAACACTGCTTTTCAGCACACGCACACACAACAAGATGCAACGCATCCATCTAAGCCAGTGCGAGACCACCTTTCAATTTTCCCAGCATTCCTCTGCCATAATGGAGGCGAGTAATTACATATCTTTGTCGTCTGCGAGTGCCAACGAGTGCTCCCCCTTTCCAGCTGCCAGACGAAAATGGATAGGTATCCGTTGTCTGATTACCAAAATCTCACGATTTACAGCCATAGCTACAAATTGTGTGCACGGTGTGTGGTATTAAGTCAACGCGTGTTGTGAATACATAAATACGGGTACCGTTGATTCATGTCTGATACAGATCTAACACAAAGGGATGTGACATTCTTATCTAGCTTCTGAGGTGCGATTTTACATACTCCACACCAATGACAATGATGAAAATAGGTACTGACGCATTACGTCATGGGTAAAGAACTTGAGTATATCAAACAAGACTGGCATCCGTGCATTTCCAGGGAGGAAGTGGGGGGAAAAAAGGAGGAAAAATGAAGAGGGAGAGAAAGCAACAACAACAACAACAACAACAACAACAACAACAACAACAACAACCCTACAATATCACCCCCGCACTTTTTTGAGTCTTGATAATGTTTTCCTTTAAATACAAAGAATGTGTCGGACACTCCGAATGCACTCTGCGTTTGGTGTTGTTTGTAGAAAGTAGTTTGTTTGACCGCAGATGCCCTTCGGTAATTGACGGGATAATTACCGTAATTGCGAACACTTGGTGCAGATTTTCACGATGTGTTCTGTCGTGGAATTAAAACTTTTATTTGTCTTTTTCGTTCATGATCCTGTACGTGTGCACTTCTGTCGTCGTTGGTAACACACACACACACACACACACACACACACACACACACACACACACACACACACACACACACACACACACACACACACACACACACACACACACACACATACACACACACAGAGAGAGAAAGAGAGAGGGAGAGAGAGAGAGAGAGAAATAGAGAGAGAGAGAGCGAGAGCGAGGGGGAGAGAGAAAAAGAGAAAAGAGAGAGAGAGAGAGAGAAAGAGAGAGAGGGAGAGGTAGACAGAGACAGAGACACAGAGAGATATAAAGAGGACGAACAAAGATGTGAAGAAAGAAAGACACACACACACAAAAATGCTGAGAACAATTGTAAGAAGGGCGAAATACAAATCAATTACCAACGACGACAGAAGTGTACATGTACAGGATCATGAACGAACAAGACAATTACAAGTTTTAATTCCACGACAGAACACATCGTGAAAACCTGCACCAAGTGTTTGCAATTACGGTAATTATCCCGTCAATTACCGAATGGCATCTGCGGTCAAAAATATACTTTCTACGAACAACACCAAACGCAGAGTTCATTCGGAGTGTCCGCATCGAACTGAACACACACATAAACAGGCCTCTGCTGAGTTCACAAAGATTCCTTAACGCGACACATTCTTTGTATTTAAGGAAAATATTATCAAGACTCAAAAAAGTGCGGGGGTGATATTGTAGGGTTGTTGTTGTTTGTTGTTGTTTGTATACATGTTTGTTTTTGTTGTTTTTTGGTGGATTGTTTTCTCTTTTTTTTTTAAAGTAAGAGGTTAAAAAAGATGGTCGGATTTGAGGAACGAGAGAAGGGGACAGTAAACCCAACAACAACACACACACACACTAAACGACAATATCACTAAGAAAAACACTCACAACAGTCACAGCAAGAACACAATATAACTGTAGGGACATTATTTGTAAAAGCACGGTCTATCCTTCATGGTACGTATGCCATAGTTCATAACGAATACAATTATCACAGAAGCTCTTACGTTTCAAAATAATTAAAAATAATATAATTTAATTATCAAGAACGCCGAATTATTGGAACGTCCGAAGTTTAAAGTTTAAGCTTTTCTGCGTTAGAGGTATACTTATTTTATTTAAACACTCCAATACGGAACCTTTATTGTCTTTTGACCTATACAAACTAAGTCTTCATAGTGCAAACACAAAAAACATTATCTATGTCAGACCGGCACGGTTGGCCTAGTGGTAAGGCGTCCGCCCAGTGATCGGGAGGTCGTGGGATCGAACCCCGGCCGGGTCAATCTAATGGCTGCTCCGCCTGGCGTCTGGCATTATGGGGTTTGTGCTAGGACTGGTTGGTCCGGTGTCAGAATAATGTGACTGGGTGAGACATGAAGCCTGTGCTGCGACTTCTGTCTTGTGTGTGGCGCACGTTATATGTCAAAGCAGCACCGCCCTGGTATGGCCCTTCGTGGTTAGCTGGGCGTTAAGCAAACAAACAAACAAACAAACAAAGAAATCTTATGTCAGCTTTCGCCCTTCTCAAACAACGCTGAATGCTTGTAAACAGCTTAAAAACGAGCCGAGATAGAATAATGGGCTTGCCATACATAAAAACCAGACTTGCAACCACATTATCAAGTAAATCCTGATTTATCGAGTAAACGGCAAGATCGTTAAAAGGAAGCAAGTATGGTTCACCTTTTGCGCCAAAACAACTGCGTCTCTATTAATCTTGCTCGTGTTTTTAAATGACGATAAAAAGATGAACATTTATCATTCTTAAAGTATTTTATTTTAAAAACACAAACATGAGAACCTGCTCTTTGTCAATTCGAAAACTCGAGGAAATGGTCGTAAACAATGCTGCAACAAAACAATTGGTTAAAACACAGCACGCACGCACGCACGCATGCACGCACGCACGCACACACGCACGCACACACACACACACACATACACACACACACACACACACACACACACACACACACACACACACACACAGTTCGCCCTTATTCAAACCAATTAAACCTTATCAATGCATCATTATAAAATACACTTTTTGTAACCTTGTGCGAATGATCTAAATCCTAAAGAAGATCTCTAAAGGTCCTCTTGTTAAGCATAATACCAGGCAGTGTTTTACGAACTATCCTTTCAACTGTAATCACATTAAATCTCATTTTCATACGCCGGATATGTCATAAGAAAAGCAGATATATTCTTCTTATCACACGCATTAGAACGACATTAACAGTTCCAGAAGCAGCTTCCTCTGCAGTTTTTCTTGTACTTGAGAGATTTTGTCGCAAATCGGAAATTTATGAGACAATTCAGGTGGAAATAGAGTCAGGTGGAAATAGAGCAGGGAAAATGGCAATGCAGATTTTCACACAAATGTGCGTTTTACGAGCGAGAGATAAAGTCAAGTGTAAAAAAACCCAACTTGAATGATGAATTGTGCAGACAGGCATTTTATTTTGTAAACTTAGATTTTCTCAACCATCCATTTCTTTATAAAAAGGATTATTTGGTATTTACTTCAGCATTAAATGCGTGTGACTATATCCACTCAAGTGCATTTACGACAAATTTAGCTCCCAAGACAAGTTTGTTTGTATGTTTGTTTGTTTGCTTAACGCCCAGCCGACCACGAAGGGCCATATCAGGGCGGTGCTGCTTTGACATATAACGTGCGCCACACACAAGACAGAAGTCGCAGCACAGGCTTCGTGTCTCACCCAGTCACATTATTCTGACACCGGACCAACCAGTCCTAGCACTAACCCCATAATGCCAAACGCCAGGCGGAGCAGCCACTAGATTGCCAATTTTAAAGTCTTAGGTATGACCCGGCCGGGGTTCGAACCCACGACCTCCCGATCACGGGACGGACGCCTTACCACTAGGCCAACCGTGCCGGTCCCAAGACAAGTGAGAGTAGTATGACCTGAACACATAGCAAGCATGACACATTTCTCGGTTTGTTTTTTTGTTTTTTTGTTTTTTTTGTGACTGGACTTAGCGTTTCTTTTCCGTTAACAAAAAAACTAATTTTTCCTGTTTGTCTTTCTTCCCTTCTTTCTTTCTTAATTGCTCTATTTCTTTCTTTAATGTAATTTTTCGTTTCTGTAAATGGTTTTTTCCTTGCAGTTTTGCTCTTCAAAGGTTTTCGGTTCACCCTTTTTTTTTTGCTTTTTATTTCTGACTAAATCCCCTCCTTTATTTCTTCAGTCATTTGGCAGGATTTCCGTACCCATTCCTGTTCCTCGTGATAAGGCCAAAAAAAATAGGTCTGTTTACAGTAACATAGGCCAAAAAAATAGGGTCGGTAGGTCGGGATTTTTTTTTTTTCTCCAAAAAACCATATTTTTACGTTATTTTGCCAAAAAAACAAAGATTTTTTTTCTTTTTTTTTCCCCCAAATGCCAAAAAAAAGTCTAGGGTCGCGCGAAAAAAATAGGGTCGGTCGGGTTACCGTAAACAGACCTATTTTTTTTTTGGGGGGGGGGGCCCAATGCATAATTGACGTTAAACACTTTAGAGACTGGTCCAACAACAGCAACGGTCCTGGGACTCGTCTGAGCCTTCCCACTGCGGCTTTCCAAGGTAGGTAACTACTTTCATTCAAGCAACAGTTAAGTCCCTTTTCCTTACCTCTTTCGCTTCAGAAACAAATTCAATGTCCCAATGAACCGGAAACGAATGGGAATGCTGTTGACCCCATCCAGGGCTACTATTTCTTCCTCTTGGTCTTGTAGATTTTCAAGTACTTTTCCTTCTCGCTCGCAACACTTTCTGAATACCTCCTCACCAGACGGTCTTCCGTTCAATGATTCCCCGCCTCCTCCCCCTCCCCCCTCCCCCCCCCCCCCCCCCCCCCCCCCCGCCATTCTTCTTATCTCATACATCGTGAGAGCTATGTAAGCACTTGCTAATAGACTCGGTATTCAACGGAGAGCAGTTACTGAGTTACCTAAGCAGTAGACGTACTTACAAAGCACTGTGTACTTTTATACCTACTACGCTGATCCAAGACTGATCAGAAGTTGTATTGACACTAACGATGACGGCGATAGCCCTCATAAAGCTTTGTGTACTTCTTGCTTATCACTTCTACTCTGATAAGTGGTCGTAGACATGTTGTAGCGATATTGGCAATAAGTTACAGACGATGCGATGAAAGCCCTCTTGGCAGAAGGGGGGCGGAAGGGGGGTGGCGGGGGGGCGGGCGGGGGGCGGGGAGACACACAGCCAGACAGACAGACAAAGAGAAAGAGAGGGAGACAGCGAAAGAGGGAGAGAGATGGAGAGAGAGAGAGATAGAGAGAGAGAGAGCGGGGGGAGAGAGAGAGAAAGAGAAGGGAGTGAGAGAAAGATAGGAGAGAGAGAGAGAGAGAGATAAGAGAGAAACACAGAGAGAGCGAGAGAGAGAGAGAGAGAGAGAGAGATGGGGAGAGTGAGAGAAAGAGAGGAGTGAGAGAGGTGTGAGAGAGGAGAGAAGAGAGACGGAGAGGGAGAAAGACAAAGAGAGAGCAAGAGAGAGAGAGAGAGAGAGAGAGAGAGAGAGAGAGAGAGAGATGGGGGAGAGTGGGGGAGAGTGAGAGAAAGACAGGAGAGACAGAGCTCTGGAGAGAGAGAGACAGAAAGACAGAGATACAGATATATATATATATACGAGATGATTACCCGCTTCGCCGGGAAGAAGTAGAGCCGAATACCAGGCTGCGCCTGGGACCCGGCTTTGCCGGGTGTACGCCGGCTTCGCCGGCGCACGAAGGAAAAGAGATAAACGCGCAAAACACTGGGGACCTTCTAAAAATAGTAACGTGCAGTGACCTTCTAAAAATAGTAACGTAGTAACGGGAATATGGATTGACGCCACACGGAGGAAGGGAGATAATCGCGGCTGAAAACACTGGAGAAGATAAGGAAGAGTTACTGGTAGTGGATCCAGACAAAAAACAAAAAAATTGGTTCAGCGCGCACAGCGCTGCGCGCTGAGAGCACGTGTTGAAATATCTCATCGACCAGGTTGTGTC
>NW_027126104.1:0-5528 GCF_037325665.1 Littorina saxatilis | reverse complement strand
GTGTGTGTGTGAGTGTGCGTGTGTGTGTGTGTGTGTGTGTGTGTGTGTGTGTGTGTGTGTGTGTGTGTGTGTGTTAGTGTATACATGTGTGTGTGTTCGATATTTTACACACTTTTTGGCAATTGTGTTATCAATACTCATGTCAAATTTAAAAGCAATACAATGAACCATTGCAAAACTACAGGCTTTAGTACCCACAGTGACATGGCCCACACAAAATGACGCCCAAACAAGCCTTTTACGGCTTCTGAAGAGGCTGACACCAGTCTTCTGCAAAAGTAGAAAATGAGTTGTTCTTCCATTTGAGATCAACAACGGGGTCACTCATGCTTATTTGTTGTTGTTGTGTATTTTAGTGTCTGCAAGTTTGATTTTGCGAATTTGATTTTGGAGGGTGTCCTAGGTCTCCGGTTCACTGCTTAAACACTAATTTATGAAAAATGACTCTTTATTGCATACGGTAGGGGAATGTATTACCTTTCTGGCGATATCCTTGCTTTTAACATAACTGGCCGCATCACAAAGATCCACAGCTAAATGTATCTGTGTACTTTTTATGACGGGTAGTGCAGTACCCGTGTCTGCCACTGTAAATTGTTGCAATATACTGATCCGTTTCTAAAGGTTGAATGCACGGAGCGAGAGCCAGCCACCAGAAAACTGCCCTGCGCTAAGATCTACCTCGACCAGTACAAGACCACAGACAAAGTCTTGGAGATCCAGTTCGACTGCGCATGTCCGGAAGGCCAGATGTGTCCTGCGCACTTAAAGAAGACTAAAGAGGAACCGGAACTGAAGACTGACGCCAAAGGAAGCTACGTCGTCCATTATTGCGAACTCAACGTCAAAACCTCTGACACAAACAAAGGCTAAAACGTGAACTTTTGGAAAATATAGGTCAAGAGACCGTTTAAGCTTGAAGAGTTTTTCTCGAATTGTTTCTTTTAGGCTAGGGTGAGTTTGTGTTTTCTTCATAGGTGAGATGACAGCAGCTGAAAAGGTTCCTTATACGGCGCCCTGAATAATACAAAATCAGTCCTCATTTTTCTGTCCTTTTGTTCAATAATGTATTAATGATAAAAAGAAATCTGAAGAAAGTTAAAAACAAAACACATTAATTTGTGTACCATAGTTGTGTAAATATTTTTTTGATATGCAGAAAGAAAACTGAAAGGTTTTACTCAGACTGTCAATTTTAGGTTTAATATCCTGGTCGGGATTATCTCTTTTATGTGTGATAGTTCTTTGGAATTCAGAAATTTCTAAGGCGAGATCCAGCAAGCCAAAATTAGGAGAGAGAGAGAGAGAGAGAGAGAGAGAGAGAGAGAGAGAGAGAGAGAGAGAGAGACTGACTGACTGACTGACTGAAAGAGAGAGAGTTTATTTTAAATGTCCAGCATTATGTTCATTCTAACAAGACCAGATGAGTGTTGCCCTGATAAACACAGACAACACAAGGGTCTTTTAGCAGAAACCTTTCGCCACAGACGAATTCGTTGTAAGTGGTGACACTTTGTCAGTTACACTTTTTGTCCCACATGCCAAAATATGGCAGTTATTTACACATTTTATACCAACCCGTTTTGTCTTTTTAGATGTGAATGATGTCCTGAAGTAGCTTTTGTAATTGTATAAAGCGAAAATACTAAAATGTTATTACTGTACATGGTCAGTGTTTGTTTAGGTGTAAAGATTTTTTTGTATAAAGCGTAAATACTAAAATGTCATAACTGTACATGATGTTTGTTTAGGTGTATGTGCATATGTAGATGTGCAGTGTTCAAAGCCATTGTTTTTATACGCAATACACGCATAGCACGTCACAGCTTACACTTTGATGATGTTAGAATGGGTAGGAATATGGCTGCCGCCGATTTAGGTTCGATGACGTCACGTGATGATGATTTAAATTTTTTGTTTGTATTTGAATCACTGTTGGAAATGGGGCGGGGATGTAGCTCAGTCGGTAGCGCGCTGGATTTGTATCCAGTTGGCCGCTGTCAGCGTGAGTTCGTCCCCACGTTCGGCGAGAGATTTATTTCTCAGAGTTAACTTTGTGTGCAGACTCTCCTCGGTGTCCGAACACCCCCGTGTGTACACGCAAGCACAAGACTATGACGGCTTACTAGTGCCAAAACCTGGGGTTACCCATTATCACGTGATAATTACTAATTAACGCTGTCAGTTACTGTTTTCACTCGTTAGTTACTCATTTTCAAGGGATAATTAGTCATTTTCACGGGAAAATGACTAATTTTTAGTTTTGGCACTAGCAATCCGTCAGGAAGTGAGCCAAAACTAAAAATTAGTAATTAACAGGTGAAAGTTAGTAATTTTCCCGGGAAAATTAGTATTTAACACGTGAAAATGGTAATTATCAAGGGAAAATTACTCATTTTCCCTTGATAATTACAATTATGAGGTTTTGGCACTAGTAAGCTTACTAGTGCCAAAACCTGGGGTTACCCATTATCACGTGATAATTACTAATTAACGCTGTCATTTACTGTTTTCACCTGTTAGTTACTCATTTTCACGGGAAAATTACTAATTTTTAGTTTTGGCACTAGCAATCCGTCAGGAAGTAAGCCAAAACTAAAAATTAGTAATTAACAGGTGAAAGTTACCAATTATTCCGGGAAAATTAGTAATTTTCCCGGGAAAATTAGTAATAAACACGTGAAAATGGTAATTATCTCTTTTATGTGTGATAGTTCTTTGGAATTCAGAAATTTTGGCACTAGTAAGCCGTCATACAAGACCAAGTGCGCACGAAAAAGATCCTGTAATCCATGTCAGAGTTCGGTGGGTTATAGAAACACGAAAATACCCAGCATGCTTCCTCCGAAAGCGGCGTATGGCTGCCTAAATGGCGGGGTAAAAACGGCCATACACGTAAAAGCCGTGGGAGTTTCAGCCCATGAACGAACAAACAAACAAACAAACAAACAGACTGTATATAGTGTTTGTCTTGCTGAATAGAATAGCCACTAGTGTCAGTGTAATATTTTCTTCTCCTCTGTGTCATATGTTAGTGCTTCTTTATACTGAATTGAGATACCCACTAGACACACACACACACACACACACAAACACACACACACACACACAAACACACACACACACACACACACACACAAACACACACACACACACACAAACACACACACACACACACACACACACACACACACACAAACACACACACACACACACACAAACACACACACACACACACACACACACACACACACACACACACACACACACACACACACACACACACACACACACACACACACAAACAACCAACAACAACCTACAGACAAAAACAACCCAAATATAACATGGCTGCCTGCAATTCGTTCATGATTTACTCTCACTCTGGGTGTTATTCTGACTCAGCGGATCGATTGTGCCATGAAATTTCATCATCCAATCAATGTATGAACATTAATTTTATTTTATTTCCCGTGGAAGCAATCATGTACGTACGCCACCAATTCAAAGACCTGTCCAGGCTTGTACATAGTGTTTACACATCATTCCACGGGGACACATACCCAAAATTAAAGGCACAGTGCAGCTCACAGCCTTCGATTTGCGTTTTTGTTGCAGCTGAGTGCATTTACAGTTCGAAAATCCTCCTATGGTAGTAAAACAAACCCAAAACTACCCAACGACGACATCTGTGAAGCTCGACAGTTTCTTGTTCACGCGAGTGCATAAATTAACCTAGTTATTACGTGGTGTTTGGTCGGAGTTCGATTCAACTGAGTGATTCCGGCCTCCATTTTGTTTTACACAAACTCATGATGACGTCTGACATAGTTTGCTGGTGACGTGTCTTTTTGTGCATGATGTGGTGATCTACCTGATCTAAATTTAGATTAAAAAAAAATAGGCCAAGACCAGCCGGGTCCGAGTACGAAATTAATTCGTAAAAAAATCGCAGTTCTTGACTCTTTGGGTGCAAGTCAATGAAACTTGGTAGTTCTTCTAACGGATAGCTGCCTGAGGTATGACTAAAAGCCCCAGGGGCTCCGAGCACCTGGATTTGACAAGTTCAGTACCTTTAACAGCAGGGCTGCTTCCTGTGTCTGCAGAGTAGCATATTTGTGCAGAGTGGGAATTATTGGTTGAATCAATTTTGCAGATTGGCATATCTGTGAATAGACATCATTCGGATTCCACTGCGACACATACCAAAAACTAACTTCCTGGCTGCTTCCTGTCCGTGCAGAGTGTGAATTATTGGTTGAATCTATTTTGCAGGTTGGCATATTCGTCCTTTATGAAAACTTTATCAGCAAAGAAATTCCCACCGTGCACAATACGTGGTCAGACTATAGATATTTGACGATAATGTGTTAAAGTGATGCTGTTATTCCATTTAGTGAATAGCCTGCAGCTATCTACGATGAAAAACTACAAGCTAGTCAACACAGAAAAGAAGACACAGTCGATCAAGTAACCGACCAAAATTGATCGTTACAGGCAGGTGGTCGCTATGGACAATCTTCAGAGAGAACACTTCGTCGGGGGATCCTTTGGGTGGTCGTTGCGGGCAGGTGGTCGTATCAAGAGGTGGTCGCTAGGGCGGGTGGTCGTATCAAGAGGTGGTCGCGAGGGCGGGTGGTCGTATCAAGAGGTGGTCGCTAGGGCGGGTGGTCGTATCAAGAGGTGGTCGCTAGGGCGGGTGGTCGTATCAAGAGGTGGTCGCTAGGGCGGGTGGTCGTATCAAGAGGTGGTCGCTAGGGCGGGTGGTCGTATCAAGAGGTGGTCGCTAGGGCGGGTGGTCGTATCAAGAGGTGGTCGCGAGGGGGTGGTCGTATCAAGAGGTGGTCGCTAGGGCGGGTGGTCGTATCAAGAGGTGGTCGCTAGGGCGGGTGGTCGTATCAAGAGGTGGTCGCTAGGGCGGGTGGTCGTATCAAGAGGTGGTCGCGAGGGCGGGTGGTCGTATAAAGAGGTGGTCGCTAGGGCGGGTGGTCGTATCAAGAGGTGGTCGCTAGGGCGGGTTCCACTGTAGCTTGAAATGTTGGACCTACTTTGTGAAAACATTGTTGCAAACACATGCTGATTTCATACTGGGTAGAATTGTTTCATCGCCTTTTTTGTATGTACATAGTTCGTTTCCAAGAGTGCATTT
The DNA here is from genome assembly GCF_037325665.1 of Littorina saxatilis. NCBI lineage: Eukaryota > Metazoa > Mollusca > Gastropoda > Littorinimorpha > Littorinidae > Littorina > Littorina saxatilis. Next base: position 379 of record NW_027126104.1, on the reverse strand, counting down.
GCTATTCCCCCAAGCATTACATTTTCACTGGCGACATTTTTTTGGTTTGATTTCTAATAAACTAGAAAGTGACTTTTTTGGGGTGGTTTTTGGTATGGAGAGAAAGAATGGGTGCATGTCTGTGTTTGAGTGTCTGTGTCTGTGTCTGTCTGTGCGGCACTGCATATCTTTCTCTGTGTTTGACTGAGTGTCTGTGTCTGTCTGTGCGGCACTGCGTATCTTTCTCTGTGTTTGACTGAGTGTCTGTGTCTGTCTGTGCGGCACTGCGTATCTTTCTCTGTGTTTGACTGAGTGTCTGTGTCTGTCTGTGCGGCACTGCGTATCTTTCTCTGTGTTTGACTGAGTGTCTGTGTCTGTCTGTGCGGCACTGCGTATCTTT
>NW_027126103.1:2500-35177 GCF_037325665.1 Littorina saxatilis | reverse complement strand
TCTTGTTCTTCTTCTTCTTATGATATAATTCAATATTCCATAATCAACAACACAATGCAACTATGTCAGCGTATAGGTTAAAAGAGCTGATTCACACTTTTACTCACGCATTACCTATACACACGGTGCTTTCTTTCTTTCTTTCTTTATTTGGTGTTTAACGTCGTTCACTCTTTCACAACCCTTTAGCACATGCTGAGTTGCGACCAGTCCGTACTCGATCATTACATCTCGAGAAAAAAAAAGCTGTGCACACTAAACGTTACGAAAACTGGACATTGGCTTCAGATGAAACACTGTGAACGAAAGCAGGTCCACCTGAATAAGATCTCCCGCTGTTTTCTATCCCAATCAAATCCAGGTGCTAGCATCGTGAAGCTACGTGTTGGCATAGTGATATAGCAGAATCATTACAACAGCTTGACGAAAGAGAGCCTGACACAACTAACCGCTCCATAACGGATAATAGAGAGAATACCATGCAATGGACAAGAGATAGAGAGAGAGAGAGAGAGAGAGAGAGAGAGAGAGAGAGAGAGAGAGAGAGAGAGAGACAATGACAATGACAATGACAAGAGAGAGAGAGAGCAAGAGAGAGAGCAAGAAAGAAAGAGAGAGAATCAGAATGAGAGCGAGAGAGCAAGAGAGAGAGCAAGGAAGAGAGAGAGAGAGAGAGAGAGAGAGAGCGAGAGAAAGAGAGAGAGAGAGATAGAGAGAGAGAGAGAGAGAGAGAGAGAGAGAGAGAGAGAGAGAGAGAGAGAGAGAGAGAGAGAGAGAGAGAGAGACAGGACACGCCTATGAACACAGACATATCTGATAATTGTGTATGCTTACTTTTGAGGACCATAGTACTATATTTAAAAAAACAAAACTTTCACATTATCGATGATGATTCGAAACCGCAGTGTAACACTCCATTGGAAACGGCCATACTTCTGCTGTTTGACCCTCTTTTTTTAATTGCAGATGACAAATGTCAGCTCCTCATTTAGTGAAAAAAGTGGGTCAGAGGGTCGAAAAAATCTAACTGGGTTAAGGCCTGTTGCTACGCTAAAAAACTACCCAGCAACCCTTTTGCACTGTGGCGTCCAAGTCAATAAATGAGATTATGGCAAACCCAAAACACAGTAAAGTGCTGCTCTGCTTCTTCTCGGCACGGAGATCAAACTCACGCAAGGTGGGTGAGGGTTGGGACGGCTTATTGGTGGCGTGGAAGGCAATAAAGAGAGAGAGAGAGAGAGAGAGAGAGAGAGAGAGAGAGAGAGAGAGAGAGAGAGAGAGAGAGAGAGAGAGAGAGAGAGAGAGAGAGAGAGAGAGAGAGAGAGAGAGAGAGAGAGAGAGAGAGACAGAGGGAGAGACAGACAGAGAGAGAGACAGAGACGGAGAGAGACAGAGAGAGACAAAGACAAAGAGAGACAGAGAGAGAGACAGAGAGAGAGAGAGACAGAGAGAGAAAGAGAGAGAGAGAGAGAGAGAAAGAGAAAGAGAGAGAGAAAGAGAGAGAGAGAGAAAGAGAGAGAGAGAATCAGAATAAGAGAGAGAGAGCAAGAGAGAGAGAGAGAGCAAGAACGAAAGAGAGAGAATCAGAATGAGAGAGAGAGAGCAAGAGAGAGCAAGAAAGAGAGAGAGACAGAGAGAGACAGAGAGAGACAGAGACAGAGAGAGACAGAGACAGTGACAGAGAGACAGAGAGAGAATCAGAATAAGAGAGAGAGAGAGCAAGAGAGAGCAAGAAAGAAAGAGAGAGAATCAGAATGAGAGAGAGAGAGAGCAAGAGAGAGAGCAAGGAAGAGAGAGAGAGAGACAGAGAGACAGAGAGAGAATCAGAATAAGAGAGAGAGAGAGCAAGAGAGAGAGAGAGCAAGAAAGAAAGAGAGAGAATCAGAATGAGAGAGAGAGAGAGCAAGAGAGAGAGCAAGAAAGAGAGAGAGAGAGAGAGAGAGAGAGAGAGAGAATGAGAATGAGAGAGAGACACACAGAGAGAGAATGAGAATGAGAGAGAGAGCAAGAGACTCAGACTCAAACTCAGAACTTTATTACAGAAGGATAAGGTTTTGGGCAAAGCCTATTCTTCCAACCTGTCCTTTATACAACACATAAAGACAGACGCACATACAAAATATAAATTCAATCATATAAAATACAGAAATACATTGTATGGAATGCAACACAATGTGCATTTAAGGAATTACCTAAGGAGAACTCAAAAATTACAAAATTACTTTGACATAGTTATACCTTTCATTTGGGAATAAAGTTAGAGAGAGCTGCATGAAAGAAAGAGAGACAGACATACAGACAAACAGAGACAGACATAAACCCCATCAAACCGCACGAATGATCAAATTCATCGTGCGACCTATATTAAACTGAATCATCCCGGATCGCACGAGTTCGATGTACATTAAAAAGGCGGTGGCTAAGTGCACACCAACTGCTGTGACAGGAAAGTTCAATTCAGATTCACTTCATATTTCCTACGTCCTGCAAGACAATGGATCCAGTTTGTATTCCTCCCTTGGGGACAGTCCCACGGCACGAGAGCCAATCGATAAATCATGTACGTCATAGAGAAAAAAGAAAGAGAGAGAGAGAGAAAGAGAGAGAGAGAGAGAGAGAGAGAGAGAGAGAGAGAAGAGAGAAGAGAGAGAGAGAGAGAGAGAGAGAGAGAGAGAGAGAGAGAGAGAGAGAGAGAGAGAGAGAGAGAGAGAGAGAGAGAGAGATTGCAAAATACTGTGTCTGCTGTCCGGACGTTTACTCGTTGATCAAATGTACAGTTTTTCGGTTGCAGGACGTATTTCAATTTGACACTCGACCTAGACAACGGAAGGTTTGCATGATATAGAGTATACTGCGTTTTCATCCCCTTGCATTGCAACATCGCCCATGCCCCCCCACCTCCCCCCACCCTTCGCATTGAAACCTGAAATAAATATTCTTTTAAATGTATACAATGAGAGGCCGCAAAAAGGATGACCAATTTACAGATGTTATACCCAGAATGCCGGAGAAAGCAACGTCTTGGACTCGTTAAAACAATCAAAGGTTGTCCTGTTATGACCAACTACCCCGTGGCCTAACATTGGACGATGGTCTTAAAACAACATTGGACGGCCTTAAACCAAAATCATACGGTCTTTACGCAGGGGTATAACAATTAAGACCAAATATCCTACTTATTTGACTACTTCTTCTTCTTTGTCTGCGTTCGTGGGCTGAAACTCCCAAGTACACTCGTGTTTTTGCGCGAGTGGATTTGTACGTGTATGACCGTTTTTACCCCGCCATTTAGGCAGCCATACACCGCTTTTGGAGGATATTTGACTACTGAATACACACGCTCACGGTACCCCCAAAATACGCCTATTAATCATACCAGAAAATAGCCATCAACAAGCCATACTCACGCTGTGTTGATGTGGAAGTTATTGGTTGTGCCCGTGTGTTCGAAGTCGTGGATCAAGGCAGCGATGATGGTAGCCAAGACTTCCAGGTCCGTCAGCCAATGCTGCAACACACACATGCAAACACTCAAAGTTAAAGGAAGCTTTGATTTGTGTGAGCATATCTAATAAATAACATTTTTGCATGCATACATTCATCTGAACGCACTCATGCTGATCTCTTTTTGGCATAGCAAAAATGGTTGCCGTTCAATCCACTCCGTTGACATGAATATTATTAATTAAAATGATCATGTGAGGATGGAAGTCGTTTGTTCATTTCAATGCTGGCTTATTCTCTCAGGTGCCAGGAGACTGGTTCGGAATAACGTTCACCTACTCTATTACACATGTCGTATGCATTTAGAGTGCTTACTTCCCTTTGTGTATTAGAATACATCTGAGAGCCTGACAATTTCCACTCAAATTCACCATTAACTCGTTTTCAGGGTATGTCTTCTTCCTTCTATCCATCTTTACTCAAGCTCTGCCTTGCTCTCTTTCTCTCAGCTGTATTCTTCTTTCACGCACACACTCACGCAACACCACACACAGCCATACACACACAGCCATACACACACACACACACAACCACACACACACACATACACACACAACCACACACACACACATACACACACAACCACACACACACACATACACACACAACCACACACACACACACACACATACACACAACCACGTACACACACACACACACACACGCAACCACCACCACCACTACCATCACCACCACGCCAATCCTCAATCAGCGAATGATGTTGTTTCAGATACAACATGCAAGAAACGCTGGAGAAAAATCGAAAAGTAATCTCGATCCATTTGCATATCCCGCCCTCATTAGGGTACAGAACTGAAGCTGAAAAAAGGGAATGGACACGAATTTGCATTGTTGATGGATGGATGTGATACCGGAAACTTATCTCCTCTCCCTATTCATTATCTGTATGGATTAAAGACCTTGGTCTGTGCAATGGCAATTTCCTTCGTGTTGTGTGCAGTATATTTTATACCGGTGCGGAATTATAAAGCTTGAAATGCAAACACAAAATCTATAGTCCAGTTTCCCGTCTTATTTCGTCGGAGCTTCTCGGTGCTATCAACTCAGTGAGAGTAGAAATGTCAAAGGAATCTGAGTCAAGAAATGTAACGAGTCGTGGGTCCCGTCAGGTAGGTCATGAGCAAACCCGTACCCGAGAGAAAAAAATCGACAAGCAAAACAAAAAACAAAACAAGTCGCGTAAGGCGAAATTACTACATTTAGTCAAGCTGTGAAACTCACAGAATGAAACTGAACGCACTGCATTTTTTCACAATGACCATAGTCCGCCGCTCGTGCAAAACGCAGTGAAACTGATGAGCCTGTTTAGCGCGGTAGTGGTTTCGCTGTGCAGCATATAGCACGCTTTTCTGTACCTCTCTTCGTTTTAACTTTCTGAGCGTGTTTTTAACCCAAACATATCATATATATATATATGTTTTTGGAATCAGGAACCGACACGGAATAAGATGAAATTGTTTTTAAATCGATTTCAGAAATTTTATTTTGATAATAATTTTTATATTTTTGATTTTCAGAGCTTGTTTTTAATCCGAATATAACAATTTATATGTTTTTGGAATCAGAAAATGATGAAGAATACGATGAACGTAATTTTGGATCATTTTATAAAAAGATTATTTTAATTACAATTTTTAGATTTTTAATGACCAATGTCATCAATTAATTTTTAAGCCACCAAGCTGAAATGCAAAGTGAAGTCCGGCTTTCGTCGAAGATTGCTTTACAAAACTTTCAATCAATTTGATTGAAAAATGAGGGTGTGAGAATCAGAGAGAGAGACACACAGAAAGCCGGATATGACGTCATCAAAGACATTAATCCAAAAAATGAAAAAAAGTCTGGGGATATCATACCCAGGAACTCTCATGTCAAATTTCATAAAGATCGGTCCAGTAGTTTACTCTGAATCGCTCTAAACACACACACACACACATACACAGACACAGACACACACACAGACACACACACACAGACACAGACACACACACACACACACACACACACACACACACACACACACACACACACACACCACGACCCTCGTCTCGATTCCCCCTCTATGTTAAAACATTTAGTCAAAACTTGACTAAATGTAAAAAAGAAACATCCACTTATTAGATAGCTTCTGCGAACACCTTTTTTTTCTGCAGATGATTCTGAAAGGACAATATGCGATTCATTCATGTTTCATTTGCATTAGCTTTGATAAAGTTTATTATATTTTTCTTAAAAGGTGAACAAATCTAAACTTACACAGTCATGGACCCACTTTGAAGATGGGTTGCCAAACTTGATGTAGCCCTATTGCGCCATCACCCCCCACCCCCTCCACACACACACACACATACACATTAACACATACACACACTCTCACACTAACACTAATACTCACCGCTAGATGACCCTGTGAGGGGTGCCGCCTGTGAGAGAACGTAGTGGACAGTCTGCACCACGTCAGCCCCACGCACACACACCGACCACAATAACACCCACACACTAAAATAACACTAACGGCTAGATGACTCTGTGAGAGAACGCAGTGGACAGTCTGCACCACGTCAGTCCCACGCACACACACCGACCACAATAACACACACACACACACACACACACACACACTATAAAAACACTCACAGCTAGATGACTCTGTGAGAGAACGTAGTGGACAGTCTGCGCCACGTCAGCCCCATGCACCAGGTTGTGGTAGGGGTTCTTGTACTTGCTGTAGCCCGCCTCCAGGGCGTACAGGAAGCTGTCCAGGACCGTCGTGTTGATCTTGAACTTGGTGATGAGGTCGTACTTCTGCAGCAGTTCGTAACCCACGAACTTGAGGGCGTGGTTCTCCGACGCTTCGTTGACGGAGAACACGTTGAAAGACCAGTCGTCTAGGTTCTGAAGAAGAACGAAAAGAGGGTGGGTAAAGGGTTGGTTGTGACGGTCTCGTGTGTTGGGTGTGAGTTGTGGTGAATGCCACATGCATGTCATAACTTTACCGTTATCATTTGATCATACCCCAGTCTCAACAGATCACGCTTATTAAAGACAAGAACAGTTGCTTGTCGAAAATTGAAAAAAAAACCTCTTTTGTTTGGAAGTGGGGGGGGGGGGGGGGGGGCAGAGGGAGGGAACGGGATAGGAGGGGAGTGGAAGGGGGTAGAAGGGAGAGGGGAGCAAGAAGACAGTTCCTGTGGACATTTGGGGATGTTTTGCGTGGAGTAAAGAACAAAACCGCACAAGAACAAAGGCAGTCTGCAAACCAATGCTGCACCCCACCTTACAGACTGAGTTGTTACCCTGTACTGACTGTCGCGCAGTTACATGAAACTGGGACGGAGGGGGGAGGGGGGGCGGGCTTGGTGTAGACTACTCTATAGTAGTATAGTAAAACCTGCCTTGGCGACAACTTCTCAATAACGACCACCTGCCCATTACAACCACCCCGAAAGATCACCAACAATGTGTTCTAAAAAATAAAAAAAAAATCCTGTCTGTGACGACCACTTTTGATCGGTCCTGTGGGGGGGTCTTTACAGTCAGGTTTGTCTATAATCGACATCCCCAGCCCCAAACCTCCCCGTGTCAAGTACCTGTCGACTATCGCAAATGCTGACGATGTAGTTGACCCCATCAAGGTAAGCGAGTCATGCACTGGTCAAGAAGTCACTGACTCTTACCTTTAGCAATAACAAGACAGGTGGAGGAACGTGTAGGCCTGCGGAACTGGACATCCGCCGGTATATCCTGTACAAATAATCCCCACGTCGTGTTAAGCAGGCATGGAGGCTGTTGGCCCTTTGCAGTACACATTTTTACAAACACTAACATCTGCGTTCATGCCTGTACGCATGCACATACGCACACGCAAACACACACACACGCAAACACACACACAAACACACACACACACACACACACACACACACACACACACACACACGCACGTACGCATACACACACACACACACACACACACACATTTTCACAAACACACACACACACACAAACACACACACACACACACACACACACACACACAAACACACACTCGCCCGTGCCGACCCCCTATCCCTCCGCCACGTGGGGGGGGGGGGGGGATGTAGCTCAGTCGGTAGCGCGCTGGATTTGTATCCAGTTGGCCGCTGTCAGCGTGAGTTCGTCCCCATGTTCGGCGAGACTCTCCTCGGTGTCCGAACACCCCCGTGTGTACACGCAAGCACAAGACCAAGTGCGCACGAAAAAGATCCTGTAATCCATGTCAGAGTTCGTTGGGTTATAGAAACACGAAAATACCCAGCATGCTTCCTCCGAAAACGGCGTATGGCTGCCTAAATGGCGGGGTAAAAAACGGTCATACACGTAAAATTCCACTCGTGCAAAAAACACGAGTGTACGTGGGAGTTTCAGCCCACGAACGCAGAAGAAGAAGAAGATCCCTCCGCCACCCCCCTCCCCCCCCACACACATTCACACACTGACACACGTCTTTTTCACTATGCAAGCTAGTCCTTTATCTACTAATTACCCCCCCCCCCTCCGCCGCCTTTCCCTCGTTCCGTTGCACTCCCTCCCACATCCCCCGTTCCCTGTGTTTTCCTTTGTCAACAGCATCAACTTCTGCGCTTCAATATCGTCTAGCACACACCTTGGTAAAGTCGCCCGGCCCGCTTATAGGCAAGCGCGGCAGGGAAAGCGGCCGCGTCCATTTCCGCAAAGGTTTAGGCTGCCAAAGCTGTTGGATTACACCGGTCAACCACCACTGGACAGCGTGCACAGGGTTCGAATCCTTCACCCAGTTCATGGTCAGCTTACTGCATCCAACAGCCCCCCGCACCCTCTTTTGAGATCCTTAGCGCTTTGCACTCAACCCATCATTTCTGTTTCCCTCTTCTGTCCCACCCCATTGATAGTACTACCCTCGCAGTGATCATATATCGAGAGAAAACGGGTTTAGATGCAAACTATCACGAACGACGACGATGATGATGATGATGATGATGATGATGATGATGACGATTAAGACGATGACGATGGTGATAATGGTGATGACTGGTAACGTCTGCTCAGAGAATTGTATTTTTGTTTTTGTTTTTTTTGTTTTGTTATTGAGTTAGACTATGTCGTGAAGTGGACGGGGGTGCCATCGTTTCCCAACGTCGTTACATTACTGGTGGTATTCTCATTGTTGCTCTGATTGCATCGTCCCCTTTTTGAACAGAATATTTGGACTGCTTTGTTGGCGGAAGTGACGAGCGTGAGTCGGCCGATAGACATGCTTGCAGCTCGCTCATTTCTCCCCCCCCCTCTTTCTTTAATCAAAAACTTGGTGTTTTTTTTTTATCGTGGGGGACGATGAACGAGGTGAAATGGGTGTGTTTAGGATAAACTGTCACTTTCCAAACTGTACTGTAGCAGTAAGTAGAACACTCGCTATAAGTCAATCAATCAATATAAGGCTTATATCGCGCGTATTCCGTGGGTACAGTTCTAAGCGCAGGGATTTATTTATTTTTTATTTTTTTTATTTTATGCAATTTATATCGCGCACATATTTAAGGCGCAGGGATTTATTTATGCCGTGTGAGATGGAATTTGTTTTACACAATACATCACGCATTCACATCGGCCAGCAGATCGCAGCCATTTCGGCGCATATCCTACTTTTCACGGCCTATTATTCCAAGTCACACGGGTATTTTGGTGGACATTTTTATCTATGCCTATACAATTTTGCCAGGAAAGACCCTTTTGTCAATCGTGGGATCTTTAACGTGCACACCCCAATGTAGTGTACACGAAGGGACCTCGGTTTGTTGTCTCATCTGAAAGACTCGCACTTGAACCCACCACCTAGGTTAGGAAAGGGGGGAGAAAACTGCCAACGCCCTGACCCAGGGTCGAACTCGCAACCTCTCGCTTCCGAGCGCAAGTGCGTTACCACTCGGCCACCCAGTCCTTGTGTGGATCTTGTTTACTGATTTGTCAACACAACAACCCATATCACACTCCCGCACCGTATCACTAGGGAGTACAACGTACACCACTATCCTTCCTTCCTTTATATTCATTAACGACGACAATACCCTCAAGGTTGCCATTATCGCCACATGCTCCCATACGTAATTGGAATGACGTCAGCACACACTATGCTGCTAGAAGCCGCGAAGAGAGGTAGTATCAACCAGAATTCCACATCTCTCTATTAGTCGGTGGGAGAGTGCCCTATTCTGTTCTTCCTGCAATGACTTTAGTATCGATTTTTCTCGTTGGACCAAAGCCCTGGAAGGAAATGGTCTGAAAACAAAGGAGACACTGGGAGGAATCGTCTATTGCGTGCGAAGCCATCGTCAACGAAGTTGCACGTGCTATTTGTATTATGTACTGTACACACGTTTCGTACAGTTTTTTAACAGCAGTATCTGTCATGGAAAGATAGTCTAACCGAGAAATGACTCTTTCGAACTTTGGAAACTGAAAGTTGGTGTTGTCTAGATTTGTATAATGAACTGTTGTTCGGCAGAAAATGAAGAAGGGAAAGCGAAAAATAAACCAAGCAAACAACGAAAATGAATGCGGACGTCAGGACTGACGTCATCCGACTCTTTCTATCAGGTCAGTCTGACACGTCTCACTAGTTAGAAACTCACACGAGCCAGTCCTAATAGGTGAAGAGAAACGAAGGCAACACACATGCTAAAAACCCGGCTTAAATCAAAATTTGTGCCACACAAATTCCACTTACAACGTGTGGTCCGGACTAAGGGACCAAAAAGCTCGCTGCAAAAAAAAGCAACACGCCTAAACTTGCCCTGTTTTGGGGTATGGTTCTATAATCAGATGCTTTCCGCCATTTTGCACGACATAAATAAGTCAAGTACCCCTGCACGCGCTCATTAGCTGCGTCGCTAGGCATGAAGCCATGGCAACGACCAATTAGAAGCAAACACAAACGTTAGATGGACCAGGCGACAGGACTACGGTGTGTAGATTGCCGCTATTTGTTATCTATATCTGTTTGGCGGGACACACTTTGCCTACGGCGACGACTGACTGAGCACGCCAACCTCTCACTGGCAACCCACTAGTACTCTTCTCGGAAGAACACAACTTAAAATCAGCACTTCCGCGTGACGCCGACCTTCAACGTCAATGCCGGAAGCGCGTATGTTTTTGTGTGTGTCCATTATGTAAACAGTGGCCATGGTTTCACTGAGCAGGCCACGTAGTCAAACTCCAGGGCTATGCACGCTTTCTAGCGACTGATGTCCGAATTTAACAATGAGGGTTGCTCCGCTTGATCTGTACCTGTGCATAGAGTTTTAATGAAGATAGGACACTTTCGCCAAACACTTTCCCCTCGAGGATGAAAGACTAAGAGGACTCAGGGGTGAGCCCGTCACTTAGTTGCTGTAAATCAGAGAGAGAGAGAGAAATGGACTTCAGAACTGAATTATTCAGGGGCTGAGCGCTTTTAGTACAATGGGATAGAGCTCTCCGTCTGTTTCTGGGCAACTGTGCTTTCAACTGGAAATGGTGTGCACTCTCCGCATGATCCATTGACTATTAGAATGTTTCGGTTTTATGCCCGACGCTGGCGCGATTAAAACATGTTTTACCAGCTAGAAACCAGCTTTAGTGTTGCCTCCAGCAGATTCAAGGCAGAATGTAGGTAGTCACTCATGTGAAATCGCTACACTGTTGGGACGGTTTCATGTAGTTTGTTTGTTTGTTTGTTTGTTTGTTCGTTCATGGGGTGAAACTCCCACGGCTTTTACGTGTATGACCGTTTTTACCCCGCCATTTAGGCAGCCATACGCCGCTTTCGGAGGAAGCATGCTGGGTATTTTCGTGTTTCTATAACCCACCGAACTCTGACATGGATTACAGGATCATTTTCGTGCGCACTTGGTCTTGTGCTTGCATGTACACACGGGGGTGTTCGGACACCGAGGAGAGTCTGCACACAAAGTTGACCCTGCGAAATAAATCTCTCGCCGAACGTGGGGACGAACTCACGCTGACAGCGGCCAACTGGATACAAATCCAGCGCGCTACCGACTGAGCTACATCCCCGCCCTGTTTCATGTAGTAACATGCTATGTGGACTTAGCTTTCTTACGGAATCTGACACTGGCACATTTTAACAGCGTTTACTACAAATGGATAATCTTTGTCATTTACACGGGTTACTGTTGGGAGTCAAGCACACACACAAATACAGAAAGTACAACATAACAATAATACTAATGTTGGCTTCTGCTTCTGATTTTTCTCCTGTTGGGTAATGCTAGCTGGCTTTCACCAACTTGAAATCTTCGTTCGAATGCGCGACACCACGAAAACCGAGACGTCTAAATGGCACATTGGTCTGTGCATGCTTTCATTCTTTCAAGTTCAAAACACTCAGATTAACCTCACCCCACCCCCATCCAAGAGATACACTAATGCACAATGACACTGCCGATCCTTCCTAAAACAAACCATTTACCACCCCAGACGCACTTTTCCCCCAAACAAAACCATACACTCTCTCCAATCCCATTCCCCTTGCCTTCGCCGTACTCGCATCGTACTAACCAACTCCTCCCCCCCCCCAAGCAACACACACACACACACACACACACACACACACACACACACACACACACACACACACGCACACACACACACACACACACACACACAAACACACACGAACACACACATTCACCCTCACCCACAATCACTCCCTCCCCCCTCATCCCCACCACCCACCGCCCCCACACACAATGACACACGCTATCTCTCAAAGACACACACATTCCCCCAATCCATCAAAACCTTCACCACCTTTTTTTGTTTTCTTTTTTCCCCCACTGACCTGTCCACCATGATGCCGGCACGGATGGCGTGGGCCACGGACCTGAACCGAGGCTTCTCCTCCCCTCTCCTCTTCATATTGGACATGGACCGGGTGAAGGTCAAGGCCAGCCAGTCGCGCACCTCCGTGGGCACGGCGTCCGGCTCGACCTCGCTCAGCTCGTCGTCCTCGTCGCATAGTCGTCTGCAAAGAGGAAAGTAGGTCAGGTCAGGGAGTGATCAAGAACGAATTGGGTCAAGGTCAAGTTCAAGGTTGCATGTGAAGATCATCGGGTCGTCCTTGACGATGTATTTTTTTGAAGGGATCTGGTTGGAGAAAATTCGATTCGCTTTTTTGTTGTATCGCTCATGATAGATGTTGGAGATGTGATAGTATTGTTTGTACACAAAACAAGTTCGTAGCCTATCGTTCTGATGATGGTGGAATCAGATCTTCACGCAATGGAAATTATGGCATCTATGACTGGTAATTATCGCGTGTGTCTTACTGCTTAGAGGAACGTTCTGCATGATACTTAATGTTGGGACAATTTAAAGAAATTATGGACATATGCGACAGAATGATGAGAAGACAAACCAAACTTTCTGAGTGACAAAAAAAAGAAAAGAGGGATGCGATGGAAAAGTGTGTGTGAGTGTGCGTGTGTGTGTGTGCGTGTGTGTGTGTGTGTGTGTGTGTGTGTGTGTGTGTGTGTGTGTATGTGTGTGTGTGTGTGTGTGCGTGTGTGTGTGCGTGTGCGTGTGTGTGACCAAGAGTACCAACACAGAACGATTACCAAAACCCGACAACGCAAACGTTTTTCTGAGTGTGAATCTACCGACCATACGTGATGGGAAAAAAAACAAGAAGTAGGATCAAAAGATGGGTGGAATGTGAAACCAGATGAAGAAACCGTCTATGACCTCTACAAAAGACAAACTCATTGTGACCAACTGCAACAAACTGTTACCAAACATGTAAACTCAAAACAAATTCTAGTGCTGGGTTTGCCTTATAAAACCAGAGCGAAATAATAATGAATAGCCTGACATAATTTTATTGAGCATCATAATCGTCATTATCAGCAACAGCGCTACCATGATTATCTTTTTACTTTCAGGTAATTTTTTTCTCTTCTATACAATTTTGATTTACAAAAGTAATGACCTTTGTTTTTTGCGGAAACACATTTTCTCTTCTTGTATTTATATCGATTTTAAGGCGATAATTGTAGAAGTGAAAATTATGAATTTCAACACTGTAGTCTTTTTCCGTCTGAGTGGTTATGACACGAAATAGAGAAAAAAAAACAGTATCCTTTTACTGGTCTTCTTTTAAATCATAAACGTGAAATTCCTGGGTGGGTTACAAAGTGACTGTTAGTACCACAGCACGAAAATATATTTTTGCCCTTATTCATCAGTGCTGTATTGTAGATTACATGTAAAACGAAGCAGTTTTAACGCAGAAATACAAACATAAATAGTTTCACATTGATGTGTGTTAGTTGCACTAAATCAGTATTTGAGCGGGTGAATGATTAGAACGAATAACTGTTGTTAGAAAAAGCTAAGATATTACTTTAACAAATCTATATAAAAACATGATAAGAACACAAGCCTTCTTAAGTAAATGCAGAAAAAGAAACTGTTGGTGCTTTTAGAACACCGAGTGTTATCTTTGTCTATTTATTGACAACGTACACGACTCGAACCACATACGTTTCAACTTGTATTTGGCAATTTAATACTGAACAAATGTAGCATAATTCCACGTTGTTTCTGTTTTCTGTTATTACTTTTTGTCAGCTTTTCACGAACTCGTGAACATATGTATCAGAAAATTGTGTGCATTACCATGGAACCCTGTTTTCAACATTATCTTTGTAAAGTTCAATCCATCTTCTAAAAAAATTCGCTCATAACGCCTTATGGACACTAAGCCACGAAGACTAAAAAGAGCCGGAAATACGTTTTGCCAATACAATAATGGCTCTTTAGCAAAACGGACTTCTCTTTTTACCGTGCCACAGGTCGGTTGCTAAGCAACATTCCAGACTCTCAGACGCGGACACGAAGTGTGCTCTGAGCAGGTTAAAGTTACACTTTCCACCAATAACAGTGTATTCGTCAAATATATCGTGTAGTATGACTGAGTAGACTACACGATTAGAGAGACCTGGGTGGGATTCTTCCGGTATATTCCGGAAATCCGGATTCGTTATGTCTGTGGTGACGTTTTTTGGTTGTTAATTATACAAATCCGTCAGCGTCTGGGGGCCTTCAGACCCCCCCCCCCCCCTTACAATTCTTCAGGATTCATGGCATTTTTCAGTCCCACCCATGGAAAACACAGACTTCTAGTGTGTCTTGGAATGTAATACATTTATTCTGGTAATGCTACACATAGTGGGCTTTACATTAACAGTCACCGGCACGGTTGGCCTAGTGGTAAGGCGTCCGCCCCGTGATCGGGAGGTCGTGGGTTCGAACCCAGGCCGGGTCATACCTAAGACTTTAAAATTGGCAATCTAGTGGCTGCTCCGCCTGGCGTCTGGCATTATGGGGTTAGTGCTAGGACTGGTTGGTCCGGTGTCAGAATAATGTGACTGGGTGAGACATGAAGCCTGTGCTGCGACTTCTGTCTTGTGTGTGGCGCACGTTATATGTCAAAGCAGCACCGCCCTGATATGGCCCTTCGTGGTCGGCTGGGCGTTAAGCAAACAAACAAACAAACAAACATTAACAGTGTTTTTCTGTGGACGCCCGTTGACTTTTGACCGTAATTTTCTCAAGATTTGAAAATTGGTCCCCAAAATGTGTGTTGTAACAGTCTGTTATCATTTCTTTTATTTCATGTTATGGCTTTGGAATTGTTAAGCCTTCGGAGCCATTTTTGACACTTGTGTTATAAAAAAGATATGTGTAAATATCATTTCATATCTCAAAGGTTGCAAAACAACTTGAGTCGGTTACAGAGCAAAGAAATCGTGTCACATAGCATGGGGTATTTTGTGGGCAATGTCCCTTTAAGCAGATTGCCACAAAGACCGTAAATACCTAACACAAAAAGGCTGTGCTTTGCCGTTAAGGCTTTTATCATCTAAACAACATGATGACGTCTGACGTCGAAGACGCTGGTTAAAATGATACTGCAAGTCTCTTATAATTAAAACTCCGAACAATTCTTTTACAGCCCAATTCAAAATGAGCACAATTTTCCGACCACTTTTCTTTCGTCTTTTTATCCATTTTCCAATGACGCAGCTATTATTGACAGAACCAGCTATAGAACCCTAGTCACCAGATGGACTGAGAGTTCTCCAGGAAGGGTTGATAGGCAGCAGGAGTGTTCGGAAGTGGCACCAAGAACTGGCGACCTGTTTGCTGTTACTGCCCAATGATAAATTGTCCTGCAGCACGTGCAGGCGACGCACAGACTTCTTTTATATTGCTCCTAATTAAACGGCGAAGCTGAAGCCTCTCGCATGCTACACAGCTGCTCTTGCTGCTATAGTGCTAGCTTCTCTTGGGTTGAGTTCAGAGTTTGGCTTTCTGCTGCAGTTTTCCTTGTGAGTGGGCATGTGTTTGTGTGTGTGTGTGTGTGTGTGTGTGTGTGTGTGTGTGTGTGTGTGTGTGTGTGTGTGTGTGTGTGTGTGTGTGTGTGTATGTGTGTGTGTGTGTGTGTGTGTTTTTTTTAGTAGTATTTGCAATCAAGTATTCACTGACTACACTTAAATGACATGCATTTCAGGCACATGCTCTATTTGAACGCACAACACACAGGTGGACAGGAAAATGCATGACAAACACTCATCAAGAACGGTCACAATGAATAGAGACTACATAAACAGGCTCCCAGGGAACGCTACAATAACCATAGCGATGCAGGTGGCAATGAATAAGTGAAACCTACCATGACAATAAAGATTAGATGACAGTGAGTAAGAGAATCCTAACATGACAATGTAGATTGAGATTGCAATGAATACGTGGAACCTACATGACAATAAGTATCGAGATTGCAATGAATAAGTGAAACTTGACATGACTATACAGATTCAGATTGCAATGAACACGTGGAACCTACATGACAATAAGTATCCAGATGGCAATGCATAAGTTAAACCTAATATGAATATGAAGATGCAAATGGCAATGAATAATGGACACCTTCATTGACTGGGAAGATGGAGGTGATAGTTAATACATGAAACCTACATTTACAATGACTATGAATATGCAGATGGCAATGAGAAAGTGAGAAAATAATCTACATAGTATGTAAGAAATGTCATATCAGTAGAAAGTCATTACATACTGCCATGTCAATAAATACTTTGATGGCGCTGTTTTCACTGACAATTACGACCACAGATTTTGTATGATCGCATGACGTGTGGGACGCTGACGTCATTTGTATGAGAATGATGATGAAGTAAATGTGACACTGGCTATGGCGTCCAAAACCGGCCATGGTAGTACAGCCAGTAAAGGTAGTGTACTTCATATTATTTATGTAAATACAAAGCCCATAGTATTATGAAATATATTAAAACTACAAACACTATTTACAATGATGAGGGTGGTTTGGATACGTTGATAAAACTGGGCGACCATTTCTTGCGCACATTTTTGTCAAAATGCACCGATATCATTCAAAGAAGTCCACAAAGAGTTAAAACAGAGTGAATAAAAAGCAGCTTCGTGTCTCCAGTGCTGAAAAAACCAGTGCTCAGCCACCTCCTGAAATGATGTGCAAAAGTCAAACCGATTAGAAAATTCAAGTGCACAGTGCTCCGACTATATGCTTCTTTGTCAATCGTGCTGGAAACACATCTACTCCAAAGTTCTGAGATTCAAGAGCATCACAGAAAGGTTGAATGTCCTGGATGCCGTCATTGAGGGACGTATTCCTTATACCACTCTTTACTCTTGCAACTAAATGCTCAAGCAATGTCAGTTGCTGCTTGTGCTTCTAGCCAGACTTGTGCTGTAAACATGCTTTGCTGGACCTAGCTGATTCTAAACGGCATTCCATGCCAGTTGTGTTGGGTGACAAAACATGCAGCAGGCAAGACTGACGTCAACGAATGACATCACAAAAGTCTATAGGCCACTACTGTATACTATTGTATTAGTCGACAGTCTTATAACTGTTAACAAAATCTAAGACAGACGTTCAGGATTAAAAACAAAAACAAAAAAAACTCATCATTTATCCTTCACAAACCACGAATTTATCCTTAAATTAAAAAAGGGAGTCGGGGTTTTCAATGCAGGGCTCCACTCTAGCATGCAAACAGTAATCATCATGTCTTCGAAATAGTTATCACTTTCATCATGCTTCGAAATAGTTATCACTTTCCTCAGGTCTTCGAAATAGTTATCACTTTCATCATGCTTGCAATTGTTTACCTATAGCATGCTGGTGATTTCTCTTCACTGCTTTCGGCGATACCCAATAAAAAACATCAATTCATTGTCAACAGTTAGTAAGCGTCTTGAATATGCAAAGCAGATAATATATAACGTATTGCTTTGTGCTTCCGACTAAAAATGCTAATAATTTAAATATGCTAATAAGTTAAACACAACCAAAAGAGCAAACGCTACACAGGTTTCATTTGGGTAACGTATGTTGAGAAAAATCACAAATTGCAAATTAAAGAAAACTAAATACAAAATAATTGCTGTGTAACATGTCTCTGGAATACGACCAAGGAACGAAACAAGCGCAAACCAAGAAATCCGTACTGCATGGTAGTAAGATTCAATCAATAGTGGATTACTACTGGGGCTAAAAGCCTCATTCAACGGAAGCCTCATTCAACTGAAATAAGCAGTAGGATGCTATGTATGCATCCCTTTTAAGTACTGGTCAACAAAACAAAGAATATTGTTTGGAACAAAACCTGTACACACGCTACAGCAGTGAAGAGAATACCGTGTTTTTTTCTCGGCGTTAGTAGCAGCTGTGGATCTACACGTACAATACAGCAACAAACAAGTAAAAACCAAGTAACTGCAATGAGAAAAATCAAATACAAAACATGAAGGATTAGTCTGGCCACAAGCAAGAAACAAACGACTACATCCCACAATATTAATCCAAAACAAACAAAAAGTCACAAGAGCGTGGGGGGAGTGAGTTGGAGAAGGGGGGGGGGGGGAGGGAGATTGAGGGGGGGGGGAGGGAGAGGAAGAGGAAGGGGGAGGAGGGGGGAAACCAAAAGACCACACATCAAAGGGGCAGCAAGAACTGGCTCGAGCAGGTGGTATTGGCAGCAGGCAGGCAGGCAGGGTGGCCCCGAAGGACAGAGCCCAGAGACCACGATGTACACACACCTGACCAAAGGCGGGTGTAACCTGTCAGTAGTAGGTTTCTGAAGAGAGGTGCTGGTAGTGGTGGTGGTGTTGCCTGATGTACTGGCGGGGTCGCTAAGCAGTCGCGAGCAGAAAAGAGAAGAGAGAACACAAGACCAATACAGAATCACGCTACACAAAGTACAGAATCACGCTACACAAAGTACAGTAGCAGCTATGCTGGCTTCAGACATTTGACAAAACTTGAAATGAAAAGACGAAACATCCATCAGGTACATTTACATGTTCAGATAGAATACTTAATAGTACTCCAAAACGACACACAAGTATTACATTACTTTTCTTTATTGCTGACATGACACATCTTGAATTGAAAAGACGAAACGAACATTTGTTACATTTACACGTAGAATAGCCAAGGCTACTCTCGAATGACACACATTTAACATTGTCTTGCTTTTCTTCTGATAATACCTTTTTTACCCTGAAATACGTCCGTACGTCCCTTTGGTGTAAAATTTGATTTAATAAAGAAGATGGTATTACTTTTCAAACGTGTTTCGGTAACCATTGTACACTAAAAATTACAATTAAGTCTGTATCAAAGACACAAGTTCAGTTGCAAACCACAAGCAAACACACCCTTTGAACATCATCTTTAAAGTTGCACATGTGTTGTTCTACGTAATAAATGCACAGTGTGGTACACAAGTCTCGCCACTGTAAACACAGCAACAATAGCATATATCTGTGTGGTACTTTTCTAGTCATAATTACGATTCTGTCACGTACATAGGTTTAACGTTCGACCCACTTGAGCGAACAAAAGACAGTAAATGTTCAAATCTAGTAAGACATATCTGTTGCTAACAGCAATTCAACAGCGTCAGATACCTGACAGCAAGACAAAAGACAGGAATACATCATGTTACATAAATGTACACAAAGTTACGATAGAAGACGCCACAAAGACAACCTGGAAATAAAGAGGTTAGTCCAGGAGAGACAGACACTTGAGTGAAAACAAGACATTGCTATGGGCTCCATGCACAGACGAACATAGAGGGTTTCATGGGTCTGGAAAAGAAGCCGTGGATTCCAAGCGTAAATGCTTTAGAGAATAAAAGGAACGGGCTGGCTAATGCATGCATGCAACTGTCGCACACACACACATGTTCACACACACACACACACACACACACACACACACACACACACACATACACACACACACACACACACACACACACATACACACCGACTCTGTCTGCATGTTCTTTCCAACAGAACAACGTCAGCAATTCTGTTCCATAGAAAACGGATGACGCCTGGCCCTTCGCTAAGACATACGTTGAAAGTGCATTGCCAACAGATCCAACAATCATTTTGTCAAGGGCTTGAAAACAAGGAACGTTTCTGAGCCCTCCTTTCCTAGCCCGCCCACCTAAAAAATTAAAAAGGGACTACTGCGAAAGGTTCACATGCTCTGAATGCCCTTTATCCTCTAAACCACGGATGTGCAAGCTCCCACTCCCAACGTAAGAAGTAATTAAAGAACACAAGCAAGAAAACACAACAAACAAACGAGAATGAAAAATAATCTCCATATCAAAAAAGGCTTCAAAAAAAGAAAAAGCCCTGGAGACGCCAGTATTAAAAGAAACTAATTTCGTCACAACTAATCAAAGGTCTGACACCTCCGAAGAGAATTTGCCAGGCTTCTTTCGTGCGCAAGGCCTAGCCATCCTCATGGCCCAGAGAAGCCTTGCAAAGATTCTGTGGGGAATAAGCCTGCGAGAAACCCTTCTCCAATATTGACACGCAAAGAAAAGATTGACGTCGGCGATTACGCTTGGCCGAGAGTGGAGTTACAGATCACCCAGTCGTCCAAGCCTCTCCATCTTCCCATTAGGAACATGCACACGGCTGTCGGTTTACAAAGGGGCTGAGTTGTAAGCTTCAAAAGCAGTGCGATGTCGTGAACTGCTCAGATCAAAGACAGCCCTAAAAAAGATTCATATAGATACGTGCAACGAGAGTCATACGGGTCTTTTTTCATGTCTGCAAAGCGGCCCCTATACAGGAAATCGGTCGCGGCGTCATTCGTTCGTCATGGTCTGTCAAGGCTTAATGGAAATTCGCCGCCACTCTCCGCGCTTTTGTTCAAAACGTGAGGGGGAAAAAGCTATGCTGTCTGCGCAAGTTCTGATATGAGTTCTGATGTAAATTGTCCCAGTGGTCCAAAGAGATGCAAATAAACAACAACTGGCTAAAGACGTTCCGATGAACTAACACGACGGTACAAACGATCAGTTCCGAACAACCCGCTCTCTGAAGTAAAATAGCATAATGAAATGTTATGCACATGAAATCACGTTTTCATCAAAGATGTCATGCGTCTGCGGGTTCCTTTTGGGGACTACTTTCTGTCGCTTTGAGACCTAGCCATGTGGTTTATAAATAGAGAACAGGCACCACTTCAAAATCAAAACTCCCACTCCGCGCAGGCAAACAGCCAGCTTTTTTTAAATTTTTTTTTTACAACACATTATACATTACATCACAGTTCACATCGCCACATACATACATACAACATGCATACTAAAAGAATGATATAGAAAAGAAACAGCCAGCTTTTATATTTTTGGCATGTATGTACACATGAAAGAACGCTCCTCTCCCGTCTAAAAGTCTGGAGGGATATTTAATGGTCGAGAAGATGGTTTACACCGGAAGGTTTGTATCTTTAAAATCAAGCTTAATGTACCAAATCTACTCGTTCCGACCCGTTAACAGTTACTAAGCCTTACAGTGTCTTTAAATGCATAGCAAACAGGGTCTAATCAATACTGTTCATTGACACATGAATGTTTTGTTCCATTTCGGCCAATGAGATCCTGCGTATTCACAAGCATCTTGAATGAGAGGTACAAGAAAAAAATGGAACGGCATAAACAGTTCAACAGTGGAGAGAGAGAGAGAGAGAGAGAGAGAGAGAGAGAGAGAGAGAGAGAGAGAGAGAGAGAGAGAGAGGGGGGACGGAGAGAGAGAGAGAGAGAGAGAGAGAGAGAGAGAGAGAGAGAGAGAGAGAGAGAGAGAGAGGGGCGAGAGAGAGAGAGAGAGAGAAAGAGAGAGAGAGAGAGAGAGAGAGAGAGAGAGAGAGAGAGAGAGAGACCGAGACCGAGACCGAGACCGAGACCGAGACAGATACGGAGAGACAGATACGGAGAGACAGAGCGAGAAAGAGAGGGATCTCTTTTCAACACTTCTGAATCCACACTTCCTTTTCTCCCCATGTGATGCACACTAGCCAAAACTTTCGCAATCGCAGATAAACATTATTTATTGATTGCAATGATCCAATAACAGACTCAAATTGTCCCTCCGAGGGAGGCGCGAGCAATCACACAAAGTGGAGGACAGCCGGTGCATGACCCTTAATTCCACCTTAAGGTGGAGAGCATCTAACACTTGGTGGGAACTTGGTCACCGTGTTTCATGGATTCCTATATTTTTATTTCTGGACAAGTGTTCATGCTTTAGCTACTGTTATGTTCCTGAGCATCTAAGCTTTATTTTGGATATTATATTCGGTGCGTTTAAATCGATGGTTGATGACTGAAGTAATTACGTTGACCAGATTAGGTGCACAGTTTGACCAATGAGAAACTGACAGGTCGGACGTTATCACCGCAACAATTCCTCTACCTGCCACTGCACCTGCCTAGGTACGTATTGATTTCAAAAATGGCACGAAAACGTTCACATTTTGAAAAAAACAAAAACATAAATGGCGGTCAGAATTCATTTTTCGCTTATATCACCTTCGAAAAAAGGAATATTAGGCTCACTAATGAAGACATTTACGAAGGCACTCTTAACATCTTCGGCAATAAAACGAACCCTCACGTGACAGCACACAATTACTCAATTTATGTACTTAAACTGGGTAAACAATACACTTTATTCATTAGCCAGTTCCAAATGTTTCAGCCGTCAGTATACAACGAGCATGGTCCCATAAAGAACCCTCGGCTACTAGAAACAAAAACGGTACAAACATCAACAGAATTAACACAGATATAAGACCATATAGATATGTACAAGCAAGGACTGCATTTGCTCAGATTTAGATTACTTAAATTCCCCCTTAAAACCCGCCACCATCGTCCACGCTTCTCGGTTACTAGAAACAAAACAGTACAACCATCATAAGAATCATCACAGATATACGGCCACAAAGACATTTACAAACAAGGACTGTTTTTGCTCGGATTTAGATGACTTCCCCCTTAAAAACCGCCACCATCGTCCCCGCTCCTCGCCGTCTCACAGCCCGCCACTGATTGGATGCATGCAACGGAACATTCAGCAGACGGTGTGCTAGCGAAATTCCCAGAGGGTCCTCTAGGGCTTTCAGCATCACCGTCTTGTCGTGCTTGTGTGCTGAGTGTGCTTGCCCCCTTCCTGTTTCCTGATCGTCGAAGTCAACATCTCAGACATCCTCAAACACTAGAAATCTTCGTTACAGATCAGCCGAAGGAGGATTAAAGTGAAGAAGGAGAGAAGGGGAAGGGAGGCCTTTTTGTGTGTGCGGGGGAGTGTTCCTTCCAACGTCACAATTAAGCAGCTTTTAGCGCGCTTATTTAATGCCTTAGTTGGCTGGTTTGAGGTTTCTATTGCTCGTTAGTTAGCTGGGTTGTTGTCTTGTAATATGTGACCCTCCACCACGGAATGAGTCGTATGTCACCTTTGCATGATTTTTATATTTTTACATTTTCCTAAAGAGTTTTTTATGCTCTATCCAGTGGTGAAACCCGTTTTAGAAAAGAGCGAAAACTGTTTGAGTTATAAGCCTGTGACTAAGGTGACCCTCACGCTGTTACCAGACACTCCCCGGACTTATATCAAGCCTAGCGCAGAACCGCGCGAGGTGACATGCGACTCATTTCGTGGTGGAGGGTCACATATTTTGCTGATTAAATATGTTTGTTCAGCTTTTTGTAATATCTTAATCTTCACGGGTAAACTTGGTTGCCACTGCTTATCGCTTTGCTCATTATTTTTAATATCCTATTAGCAGTTTGTTTCTGCCTTCAAATTGGGATGATCAGACTAATGCGTGCTCTTCAGGAAACTATTTGAAATTCCCCTCGCACATCCTAGGTGACTGTGGGAGGTGTGTTTATAACCTGCCCTGTTATATAGTGCTATATGTCTTATGTAAAAACAATGTCCTGTTTGTATCATTGTTAAGTACCACGCCTGAATTTCTCTATGAGATAATAAAGTATTCTTATTCTTATTCTTTTCATGAAACACCTTTGCAACAAACTGTCAACTTGACTGTAATGCATCGAATATGATATTGCACCTCAATGCAGTCTCTTACAGTTATAATAATTCACCAGATTTCAGTCTCTCACAAACAAAAAGAAGGTAACAAGAAACCATCAGAAATGAGGTGAATCTACGCTCTCGGGTTTCAAACATACAATCGGTCTATTCTGACCCTTGGAAACTATAGGAGGGATGGTACAGACCGGCGGCCTTACACCATGCTCCCAGTTTCTGCTCTCCTAAAGACCAGCTTGCCGGACATTAACAGGTTAATCCAAGATTCTAAAAGTCGACGCTTTTTATACGTCATAGATTGGTCAGTGAGATGAGCTCCACACAAATGTGTCTGGAATGTTGAAGCGAAATCCTGGAACTTACCCCGCCAAACACGAATACTGTCTCACTAACTTGTGACAGGAGGAAAACAGGGTTGCCATTGCTGTCGCTCAGAGCTAAGATTGCAGTTCTTCTTGAAAACAAGAACAAAATAAGCACATTCCACTTCCTTCTTCCCCACCCGATGAAAAAGACAACACCCCCCCCCTACACACACACACACACACACACACACACACACACACACACACACACACACACACACACACACACACACACACACACACACACACACACACAAACAAAATAACAATAACATAAAAATAACAACACAAATAATTACACACAGAACAAAACAAACGGAGAAACAGAGAATGCAATTAAAACAAGAAACAAAAACAAGCAAACAAACAAACACACAACAGTCCGGCCTTCGCCAACTTATTCGGTCGATACTGTACAATCTAATAAAAGACACCAACACCCCACCAATGACCCCACGCACGCCCCTCCACCCCCAGCAGCCCTCCCCCTCCCTCTTTGTTCCAAGCCATCCCAAACCTCACGCCTACATCAGACAAACAGCAAATAGTGAGAGGGAGAGAGAGCCCAAATGGTGCCAGCTCTTAAAATATCCATATCCGATCTCTTGAGTTCTCCGCGGTTTTGCAGACGATATCAGTCCAGTTTTAATCAAAGCCGGATATGACGCTAGCTGCGGGCTGTGCTACGACCCTGGGTTTACTGGGCCGGAAACGTGGGGCTTATTGGGAAGGGGAGAAGGATGACGTATGTTACCACGTGACAGCGAAGTGGGTTACACAGACAAACAGACTGTCTAGCAGCAGAACAATCTTGACGAATTCAAGAGACAAATTACAGCGCCATGCCGCTGGAATGTTGATTCATATAGGAGCAGTTTAGAAAGACGGCATATTAACAAACGAAGGAGAAACAAAGAACAAACAAAGAGATCTTAAATAGAATGATGGAAAACCTTGTAATAATCATTGATGTTTAAAAACACATTATTAGAGAGACAAATGAGAGAAGAAAAAACACCGTCCAGTTAAAACGTCTGCGACTGACTGCTGGTTTTTGTTACCGAAAAAGAAAATCCTGTTCATTCCAATTCCTCATTTATATCTCCCTTCCATTTCTTGCGAATAATTGTACAATAGTTAAAAAGTTGTCTCGAATGATTTGTTTTTCAAACGTTTCTGTCAAATTGTTGGTGCACAAAACAGTTTACATTCAATATAAATGTCCACCTGTATCATCGGCATATCCAAACTAATAATTAAGCATAAGAAATAACACACAATATGTCAAGTTCGTTTACATGGAGGTACAATAGTGACCGGAAGAACATCAGCAACACAAAATGCACACGGGGCGGGGGGGGGGGGAGTGGCGGGGAGCGTCTACGTTGCGTTCCACGCTGGAAACTCGCTGTTGACGATAGACGAAACAATAAGAAAACAATACATTTTCGGTCGGATTTAACATGAGGGAGGAAGGGAGGGGGGGGAGGGAGGAAGGGGGAGGCGAGACTACAGAAAATTATGTCGATATCCACTATATGCACAATGAAATAAAAGCGAGGCCTGCCTAACGAAAGGAAAGATTCATATACCCATTCTCACACTTAACGAACATTTGGAACACAAAATAGAAACTTCTGTTCTTTGCCGAACACTAATAACCGTACACAGGAAAATAAGAAAATAAAAAGGTGGCGCCAGCTTATGCATTCAGTGCTTCAAACCGGATTGTCAACAGAAAGGGACAAGGTTTGGCGCAGTCAGGAAAAACATCAATCCAAACGATAGAATCCCATTCCTGTCCAAAGCTACGCCATCCAATATTTATGCAAAAGTCTGCCAAGCTAGGGCTTGAACGCTGTCCCTTAACAAAAATAAAAATAAAAATCTGCAGCAAATAAATGGGAGAAAGCCTGAAGAGTCAAAGCCATAATCGTTAGGAAGAACGTTAAAGGTGAAAGGAGAAGAGCGAGGGAAAAACCGGAGAAAACAAGGGGGACATAACTGTGAAAGTTCGTGACTCCTACACTAATCGCTTCCCCTATCGTCAGCTTACTGCGCTTGTTTTCCAATGTTGAAACAAACAAACAACAACAACAACACCAACAACACCAACACCAACAACAACAACGATTAAGCAAAGATTTATTTGTGAAAAGTATAACGCAATTATGAATAATATATTAAATAAATTGTACACGGATTGGCGCATGTTTTGATGTAACCCTTAGGTACTTTTTTTAAAATGATTTTTTTTACATATTTTTGCTACTGTGACCACCAAGCCCTGATCACCCCCCCCCCACCCACCCACCCACCCCATGTGTGTTGTAATTGTCCAAGTGTGTTCTGTTTTATGTTTTTGTCCCCTTGTTAGGTGATGTCTTATAATGTATAGCATATACATGTAAACACATTTTTTTTAAACTCCACAAAAAGAGAATAAAAACATTTAAAAAAAATTAAAATAACAAGAGACGAAGAACAAGAACAAGAACAAGAAGAAAAGTGGTGCAGCTTGGTGCCAGCTTGGTGCCAGCTTGGTGCCAGCATGGCCATCGGAAACACAGCCGTTCCGCTTCTAACATCTATTGCCATCGGAAGAATCGGACAAAGAACGTTCGTCGTTCTTTTAAGACAGAAACTACCGCAAAGAACATCTGGCGCAGCAAATAACCTTACAATTTAGCGTATCTTCTGAGATATAGCACAAAGAAACCAACGCTGCAACGAAGGGAGGACGACTGAATAAAGAAGCAGTAGGTCCGAAGGGCTTACATACACTGTGCCTCCTACCCAAGATACTACCAAATACCAGACGAGTATTGTTACGAACAGTGCGTCTCGCCCGTCATAAAACAACAACGTTGTTTGCACGAAATATTCCGATAAGAACTTTGTCTTCTCTTGTCTCTCCTATTCCTTGCACCCATTCCCCGCTCCCCTCGACCATTCCATGGCCGGTGAAGCAGGGTAATAAGTAGATGATTCTAAAACTTTCCTGTGTGACGGCTACATGCAACGGTGAGGACACTAGTCCTGTGCGAGGTCAGGGAGGAAAGCTGGCCTCAATTCTACAGCCAACTAGCCCCTGCCCGGAATGGGAGGACACCCCCCACGTTCTGTCAGCCTACGACCTCAATCCCTCCCATCAACATGCGCTGATGGGGTGGAATTCGACGGGAAAGCACAGACGCACGAACGCACGCACGCACGCACGCACACACGCACACACACACACACACACACACACACACACACACACACACACACACACACACACACACACACACACACACACACACACACACACTCATCCGAAATGGGCGACTCCGCAATGGGCGATCTCACACAGAGTTGGGCTGCACGAAAAATGGAGCACCTCTTGCTGGAGAAATCTTTCGTTTTTGGACAATATTTTGAAACGTCAATCACAGCAACGGAGTTTTCCTTTATATTGACATTCATTGCATGAACTTCCCTTCCCCTAAATTGGCTTTATTCAGCCTTTTTATTGTTAATGCGAAAATTGTGAAAAGTCGTCATTAATAAACAATCGCTAAACTTAGCGTCGCTGGGCCTGTGTGGAAGTCGTTCAAAATCCCGGTTACGGGGTCGCCCGGTGTTAATGTTAGGTCGCCTGTTTCGAGAAATGGTCGAATTCGACCTCTTCGGTCTCAGAGACGTTAAAGCGCGCCTAATGTCAATAACGGTACACATTTTGTACGGAAATCGCTCATCATCTTAAATCATAGGGTAGCCCATTCTTAGATTTCATTGTTAGTTTGGAAAGTGGAAGTGACATGGTCGACGTCGAACATCCCAGCCCTAGGCGCGTCACAACGCGATTAAAGCCTATGATTTTACCCGCTTTGTGCGGACATCGCTCATCTTCGCTGGTAAGAGGGTCATTCAGTATTGGGTAACAACACGAGTAGAAAGTATCGACCCTTTTATAACTGACTGCAACACATAGCAGCCAATCACGTCTCCCTACATGCACTGGAGTCGCTCAGCGTCGCCAATAATGGGGTCGCCTAGTTGGGGGTCGCTGTTATGGGTGGTACAGGACGAATTCGACCCCTTCAAGGCGAGCTGAATTGCGACAAATAGCAGCCAATCACGTCTCCCTATATGCACTGGAGTCGCTCAGCGTCACCAATAATGGGGTCGCCTAGTTGGGTGTTGCAGTTATGGGTGGTACTAGATGAATTGGACCCCTTCAAGGCGAGCTGAATTGTGATAAATAGCAGCCAATCACGTCTCTCTATATGCACTGGAGTCGCTCTGAGCGTCGCCAATAATGGGGTCGCCTAGTTGGGTGTCGCTGGTATGGGTGCTACTGGACGAATTCGACCCCTTCAAGGCGAGCTGAATTGCGACAGAGCGCCGTTGCAGCCAAAAATGGCCTGACACACTGATTGAGATCTCAAACCCCTCCTGAACCGCTTGGGCACAATGCTCCAGCGCGTTCGCCTGTCAGAACTCGTAATGAGAGAAATGCTCAAGCAAATATGGAAAAACAGAGGAAAATTCGAGGGGAAATAAGAGGGGAAAAGAATGACAAACAAAACAAAACAAACTTAACGCGCATGGCAGATTGCGCCAGTTGAGTGCAGAGTAGAATAATAACAGCATTGGAGGAAAGAACGCTAAATTTGCAGTGACAGAAGGAGAATGATGCTGCCTTTCTTTAAGCGTAAAAGAGATAGCGGCTTTTGAGGGTATGCACGCGAAAGCCTTGAATATTTTGTCCGCAGATTGGCGGCTTTACTGAATGGAATGCCTGAGATTTTCTGAGAATTTGAAACTGACAGAACTCGACGAATGCATGACTTTTTGAAACCTGTCATAATTACTGGTATTTTCTGTAAACGAACACAATATCCATCGAAACACGCACAAGCAAAGAGAGGGATAAGGAAGACTGATGAACAGTCACACAGACAAACAGAGGTATATAACGCAGAGACAGACAGTCAGACTGACAGACACATATTCCCACACACGCACGCACACACACACACCAGCACACACACACACACACACACACACACACACACACACACACACACACACACACACACACACACACACACAAATACACACACACACGCAATGAACGTGAACCCAGATGGCTCTTCGGCGTGGAGTCAAAAAAGCTAAAGCTAGCAACGTTTTTTCCCCCACATTCGCAGGAAGAAGAAAACCATCAAATGAAAAACAAAAAGACACAAGTGAGAACGAAAGTTAATTGAAAATCATACGACTTATCGACCAAAGTGTCATCGGAGATCGGCGTGAGATGGGGGCCTGCCTGGTGAATCCTTTTCGTTATCAAATTCAGGAAGAGCATATTGTATGGAATCAATAATTCTTCCTCCTTGGCGGCAAGTAATGACGGTGTTGACATTTCAACTTGACAGCAAATAGAGTCAGGAGAAAGATAAGACAAGAATTGAATGCGAGGGTCTCCTCCTCCGTATCTCATTCTCTCTCTGCCCTTCCCCCCCTCCCCCTCACAGTACTGGAAATCTAGCGGCTGAAATTTCATTCACGAACAAAAGTACATTTAAAATAAAGACAAAAAAGTCTTCTTGCTACGAGAAGAAGAAGGGGAAGAACAACTCCACAGAAGTAGATTGATTAAGCAAAGAAAAGATTAACTGGAACACTAGAGCAAACATTGGACAACACACGAAAAAGAGAGAGAACAGAGAGAAAGATCAACCGACAGGTTGAGAAAGAATTCAAAATGTAATAATCATTACAAGATGAAGCAGAAAAAGAAAAAGACCCAGAAGAGGAACGCACACAATAGGTGAAGAGGTCCAACAAGAAGAAAAGACAGAAAGAAAGAAAGAACGAAAGAAAGAAAGAAAAAAAGAAAGAAAAAAAGAAAGAAAGAAAGAAAAAAAGAAAGAAAAGCAAAAGAATTCGATCACGAGAAGAAAAAAACAACACCCACGAAGTTCAAAATCAAATATCACAGGAAGCCACAATTTCCACTGAATCAAAAAAAACCACGAATATGAAATAATGATAATAATTATAATGCAAAGGTCGTAGAAGACCTGCGAACACAAGCATTAGTGTTTATTTTTTGGAAGTCTTTGAACTAGCCGTGTTTTGTTATCTGATGTTGAACGTCATCGCTAAAGGGAAGCAGGCAGTCACATGGAAAGCACCATTAGTAGGTGGGCTCCATTAAGACTGTATGATGCAAACTAATTTGGAGAAAAGAGACTGGGGTGGGTGGCGGTGGGTTAGAGGATGTGCGGACAAGAAAGTCACAGACATAAAGAGTTACCGGCTGTGCGCGAGAGAGAGAGAGAGAGAGAGAGAGAGAGAGAGAGAGAGAGAGAGAGAGAGAGAGAGAGAGAGAGAGAGAGAGAGAGAGAGAGAGTGAGAGTGAGAGTGAGAGTGAGAGGGAGAGAGAGAGAGAGAGAGAGAGAGAGAGAGAGAGAGAGAGAGAGAGGGGGGATTCTCAGAGTGTGAGAGAGAGAAAAAGAGAGAGAGAGAGATGGAGAAAGAGAGAGCGGGACAGACAGACACACAGACATACATAGAGATAGACAGTCAAAAAGGCAAGCAGACAGACAGACATACAGACATACAGTCATATAGACACAGAGAAACAGAGAATCTGTCAAACAACCACGTCCACGATACAGCATCAACTTTCAGATTCACCAGTATTTCCCTCCACGCTTGGCCAAACAATATTGCACTACAACGAAAATCTGCGTCATAACCGTTTTACGTCATCATCAACTGCCCAGTTACCAAACGCCCAATGATTGTGCCAACTGAGATTGCTTCAGGCACGGCTGACATCAGCCAAGAGAAAATACGGTTACGGACGCAACCCAATCCTGGCAGTGAGACCAACGTGTGCTTCCCAAACCAAGACTCCTCATCCAACACTTTAGAGGTGGAATTCCACTACTTTCATCCGTAATAGGCCATCCCAAAATGTGCGACCCTCCCCAAGCGATGGACGCAGCGCGAATCCTATTCATTAAGGATGATGTTTGTCGATCATTATTTTTTGGCAACAGCTTCTAACTAAAACCAAAACATCAGGAGTTTTGTGTTTGTAGCATAAGACAAACCCTCTTCCCATAAACCTGTTTGATCCAACCTATCTAAATTGTGATTTTTCAAATGAAAAAGTGACTGTCAAAACTTGATTCGCTGGACTGTGTTTAGCGTTGCAAATTATGAGGTTGCGTGATACGGTTTGAATTAAGTGTTCCAAAGAGACCCCATCAGCTAACCTTACTCACTGTTGTGTAATTTCAAGTGCTGTAGGATTATAATACTATCACCGTTAATGCTCAGGCGTTGAATACTATCACTGTTAATGCTCAGGCGTTGAATACTATAACTGTTAATGCTCAAGCGTTGAATACTATCACTGTAAATGCTCAGACGTTGAATACTATTACTGTACATGCTCAATTTACTGTTGCTTATACCACTGCCGTTGCTAGCTAAACTAATTGAAACTTGTCTAGTATCAATGAAGATTCTCAGCTCACTGTTATATTTAATGTTTCCTTAGGCAATACACTCGTGGTTGTGCCATATATTAGCACAACTGCTCAAATCACTGTTGAATAATATCATTGCAAATGTTCAGCTCGCCGTTGTACAATATGACTGTAAATTGCTAACGCGCTGCAGTGTAACATAACCTGTCTGATAGCACTGTCAATTATTGAGCTCAAAGCTGTAGTATCAATGCAATGTGTATCATCTATGTTGTATAGTATATAACTGTTAAACGCTCAACTCACTCTTGTATAATTATCATCACTAAAAATGCTCAAGTCAAGGTTGTGAACTATCACACTGCTCAAGAAGCTGTTTTAAAGTATTACTGTAAATTTCCCATTTCCGAATGTTGTTACATATGATATTACTGAGGGTGTGCTGTAAACTATCAAACTGCTCAAGAAGCTGTTTTAAAGTATTACTGTACATTTCCCATTTCCGAATGTTGTTGCATACGATATTACTGAGGGTGTGTTGTAAACTATCACACTGCTCAAGAAGCTGTTTTAAAGTATCACTGTAAATTTCCCATTTCCGAATGTTGTTGCATATGATGTTACTGCGGGTGTATGATATTACTAGAATTAAAATAGCTGATTGT
Source organism: Littorina saxatilis (assembly GCF_037325665.1). NCBI lineage: Eukaryota > Metazoa > Mollusca > Gastropoda > Littorinimorpha > Littorinidae > Littorina > Littorina saxatilis. The sequence continues at coordinate 2,606 of NW_027126103.1, read as the reverse complement.
TGTTTGAAATCACTGCAAATTGCTCAACTCACTGTTATACACCATCCCTTACGCAACGTGTGCGGGGCATGCACAGTTTTCATCGACCAGGCGCTATTAATTGGAT
>NW_027126102.1:0-1600 GCF_037325665.1 Littorina saxatilis | reverse complement strand
TCATGATAGTCTACCACGTCATCGGAAAAAAACCAGAATTGACGTTGAGCATGGAACAAACCCTCACAGTTACCAACTCTGTTGTCTGATGGCATCTGACTGGCGCAAAAATGTTTAAAAAAAACGGAATCAGGGGATCTTTCTTGCGGGAAAGTTCCGCAGCAATAGCGGGTTGCGGCAATAACGGGCCGCGGCAAAAAAGCGCCGCGGCAACAACGGGCCGCGGCAATAGCGGGTTGTAACCGATTTAGCTAGTCAGTTATCCGATGCAAGAACAAGAACAAGAACAAGTATGTAATCCGCCATATAGCATAAAAGCCATTGGTATTTGTCTTGTATGGGGAGATTTATATAGCGCTTGACGTTCTCTAAGCGCTTTACATATTAATTTCTGCCGTGTGAGATGGAATTTTTTACACAATATATCACGCATTCACATCGGCCAGCAAACCTCAAGCCTATTAGGGCGAGCATTCACCTTTCACGGTCTTTATTCTAAGTCACACGGGTATTTGGTGGACATTTTTTTTTATCTATGCCTATACAATTTTGCCAGGAAAGACCCTTTTGCACACCCCAATGTAGTGTACACGAAGGGACCTCGGTTTTTCATCTCATCCGAAAGACTAGCACTTGAACCCACCACCTAGGTTAGGAAAGGGGGGAGAAAATTGCTAACACCCTGACCCAGGGTCGAACTCGCAACCTCTCGCTTCCGAGGCAAGTGCATGCGTTTACCACCCGGCCACCCAGACCTACATACACTCCTTGCATCTACGATACACTGATCCTATAACAAGTCGCGTAAGGCGAAAATACAATATTTAGTCAAGTAGCTGTCGAACTCACAGAATGAAACTGAACGCAACGCAACGCAGCAAGACCGTATACTCGTAGCATCGTCACTCCACCGCCCGTGGCAAAGGCAGTGCCCGTGGAATTGACAAGAAGAGCGGGGTATTCGTTGCGCTGAGAAGGATAGCACGCTTTTCTGTACCTCTCTTCGTTTTAACTTTCTGAGCGTGTTTTTAATCCAAACATATATCTATATATTTTTGGAATCAGGAACCGACAAGGAATAAGATGAAAGTGTTTTTAAATTGATTTCGAAAAAAAAATTTGGATAATAATTTTTATATATTTAATTTTCAGAGCTTGTTTTTAATCCGAATATAACATATTTATATGGTTTTGGAATCAGCAAATGATGGAGAATAAGATAAACGTAAATTTGGATCGTTTTATAAATTTTTATTTTTTTTTACAATTTTCAGATTTTTAATGACCAAAGTCATCAACTAATTTTTAAGCCACCAAGCTGAAATGCAATACCGAACCCCGGGCTTAGTCGAAGATTACTTGACCAAAATTTCAACCAATTTTGTTGAAAAATGAGGGCGTGACAGTGCCGCCTCAACTTTCACGAAAAGCCGGATATGACGTCATCAAAGACATTTATCAAAAAAATGAAAAAAACGTTCGGGGATTTCATACCCAGGAACTCTCATGTCAAATTTCATAAAGATCGGTCCAGTAGTTTAGTCTGAATCGCTCTACACACACACACACACGCACACACACACACGACACACACACGCAA
>NW_027126101.1:17500-58549 GCF_037325665.1 Littorina saxatilis | reverse complement strand
GAGAAAACAAGCTCTCTGAACCTTGAGAAGGATGGCAGAAAGCTCTGGAGGCTCACCAAGCAGTTGAATGATGAGAACACCAGCAGAGGAAAGATCACATTAGAAGAGAACGAGAAGGTGCTAACTGGAAAGCATGCTGCCAACCAATTTGCTGAAAGCTATGCAGCTGAGAGCAACCTCCATGTTAGCCCCGAGAAACAGAGAGAAGCAAGAAGAGAGAAAAGAGAGAGACCTGCCAGACAGTCGACAGTGGACGCCATGAGTCAACCACTCACACTCCACGAGCTGCACTCAGCTCTGAAAAAGTCAAAGGCGAAGAAGTCCCCTGGCCCAGACGGCATCACCAACGAGATGCTAACCCACCTTGGTAGCGCAGCAGAGAACAAGCTACTCGAGGTCTTCAACAGCAGCTGGCAAGAAGGATCGCTACCACAACTCTGGCGAGAAGCGATCATGATCCCCATCTTAAAAAAAGGGAAGGATCCAAAGAAGGCCACCAGCTATCGCCCAATCAGCCTCACCAGCTGTGTTGTGAAGACCCTGGAGAGAATTGTGAACGAGCGCCTCAGGTGGTACCTGGAATCCAGGAACCTCCTCGCCCCTGAACAAGCTGGATTCCGACAGTTCCGCAGCACTGAAGATCAGGTCACTTACCTGGCGCAAGAAGTTGAAGATGCCTTTCAGGAACAGAAGCTGGTCTTCGTCACCTGGATAGATCTTCAGAAGGCCTTTGACAAGGTCTGGAAAGATGGACTCCTTGTAAAACTGCTGAGGAAAGGCGTGTCCAGCAACATGTACCAGTGGATTCGCTCTTACCTCTATAACCGCAGGGCAAGAGTTAACGTCGACCAGACCAAAAGCAAGAAGTTCCTCCTTCGTCATGGCGTCCCTCAGGGCGGAGTCCTCTCCCCCACACTCTTCCTTCTCTTCATCGACGATCTGGTGTCTGAGATGCCCAAGGGGATCAAAGCTGCTCTCTACGCAGACGACCTTGTGATCTGGTGCAAGGAGGAGCACGCAAGTACTGCCACCTACAGAATGCAGCAAGCGGCAGATAGGCTGAACGCATGGGCAGAAGATTGGTGCGTCTCCATCAACAAGGAGAAATCCTCCACCACCCTATTCACACTGTCGCCAAAGCAGAAAGCCGGAACCATTAGGCTTGGTGGAACTCCTCTGAGAGAGGATGAAGAAGCAACGTACCTTGGTGTCACCTTTGATAGACGGCAGACCTGGAAACCACACATTGCACAGGCAGAGACGAAGGCCCGGCGCAAGCTAGCCATACTCAGGAAGCTGGCAGGTACCACCTGGGGAGCGAACGAGAAGATACTGAAGACAGTATACCAGGGAACAATCAGACCCCACCTCGAGTACGGCTCCACAGCGTGGTCAACCTCAGCCAAGACAAACCTGCAGACCCTTGACCGTGTGCAAAACCAGGCCCTCCGACTCATCACTGGTGCAATGAAATCCACGCCCATCAAGGAAATGGAGAAGCTTACCACCATCCAACCCCTCTGTCAGAGAAGAGAAGCCAAGACTATGGTACAGGCCGAGAAGCTCAAGTGCCTACCCGACCACCCCATGAAGCACAGACTGAACAACCTCACCAAGAACCGGCTCAAACGGAGCAGTTTTGTACACGAGAGCAAGAGACTTTCTCGACAGTACATGGAAGTCCTCCCACAGAACACTCTACCTCTGACTCAAGAAGAAGAGGAAACCCCCAAGGCAACAGAGAAACCAGGCATCCAGATCTGCACCAGTGTTCCACATGTTACCTCAGGAGAAGATCAGAATGACACAGCTCGACAGGCACTCACCTTAGCCCTGATCGACGAACAGTACCCAAAAGAGGCGTGGATCCATGTATACACCGATGGATCAGCAACTAACGCCGTGCTCAATGGAGGTGCAGGCATTCTCATCCAGTTCCCTGGGGGACATACAGCTACATCCAGCGTTGCCACTGGCAAACACTGCACAAACTATAAAGCAGAAGCAGAAGCTTTCATGCAGGCCGCCTCCTTGGTTCAGGACTCTGCAGACCCTTGCTACCAAGTTGTCTTCCTCTCGGACGCCCTTTCAGTCCTTCAGGCCCTAGAGAACGACAAACTCCCACAGCTGGCCAAAGCATTACAGATGGTCAGACAAACCAGAAGAATTGTCCTCCAGTGGATACCAGCACACTGTGGGATATCAGGAAATGAAAGGGCAGATGAGCTGGCGAAAGAAGGAGCCGTGGAAGACCAACCTGAAAACAGTGTCAGCTTTAGTGAGCAGAAGACAAGCATCAAGGCATTGATGAGTGTCACGATCGGGTGACAGAGACCAAGAACGTGTCACTCAGTGGAGTGCCTGTTCTTGGTCGTGTATGATAGAAAGCGCCTGTGCGTGATATTGAGTTACAGCAGAGTTTGCTGACGGTGCTCAACGAGCACGGATGTTTTGTATCGCACGAGTTTTACAGTGGAGGTTTCTGCTGTCATAGCTAGGGCTGACGGTTTTTCGCTGACAGCGCACACGGGATTTTCACGGATTGAGTTTCTCGTGTCTTTTTCTGCTTGGGAGGCAGAATTGTGTATAGCTGGACTGGTTTTGTGACAAGGTCAGTCACGTGTATTTGGCTAGGTTGTCTGACAGAGACACGAGTACGGGACACTTGACACCCAGCGGCAGAAGGGGAAGGATCGTATACACAGTTTCTAGAGTATGATGGTTTTTCACCGAGTATTATATTCGGCACTCTAGGGGAACTTCCACGAGTTATTTCTTCTCTCTGCCACGTATTTTGCTGAGGACAAGTCGTCAACTTTCCTTCGTCGGCGATGGCTTTCGCATAAGGATTCGACAAGGGGTTCTGGACGGTTTTGGTCACTGTTGACGAACAGAGGCTGGTCCAGGGAGGAAGCGGACTTTGCTTCCATTGAGAGTACAATCATAGGCTTTTGAGGTAATAAATCATTATTTAACGCTGTTGATGAGTCTGTGTTGTGGAACGAAATACTCTCTGTTGTTCTTTCCAGGTTAGCGCATAATTTACTCTCTGTGACGCTAAAATACTAATCTGTATATGGTTTTTGCAGATAGGGAGAGAAGGACGGAAAATGGCTGTTTTGTTGTTGTAAAAAGTCCGTTTTGTGCAGGCCCACGTGCTCGATGAGATATTTAAAGATGACATGTTTTAAGGTGGTGGGTGAGGGGTAGCTGACATGTTTAGTGCACCGATGCTTTCTGTTTGCAGCCTTCGTTTCGTTTCGTTTCGCTTCGTTCGCCTCGCTTCGTTACGTTCCTGTAACATCTGCACGGCTGACTCTGGCGGGAACTGTTGAGGCTACGCTAACCAGGAGACCGGCTAACCAGGAGACCGGCTAACCAGCGGACCGGCTAACCAGCGAACCGGCTAACCAGGGGACCGGCTAACCAGCGAACCGACTAACCAGCATACCGGCTAAGCAGCAGCAGCAGAGATAAAGCTAAGTGCACCATGTCGTACGCACCCCGTTGACCACCGTTGTCTTTTCGTATCTATGATTTCATTGGAGTAGTGACAACGTGGGGTGTTGACCCCTGCATGAACTAGAGCTTTTTGAACAGAACATTCTCATTTGACTATATTTACACGGGTTCAGCGTGTTCCTATAATTTTCTACATAATACTGGCATTTTGTCAGTGAACACTGGTTTTTTACGTGTTGAGAACGTAAAAGGAACATATTTTGAGTGAAGGCTCGAGGGAGGTGGAGAGTTTATACATAAACAGGCGTCTGAAACTTATACTTTTGTTGACTCTATTTAATTGTATGACTGCGAGAGTGGATCGTGGTGTGGTTAGTTAATTAGTAGTAATTAACCGGTTCATAATCACCTTAAGTGATATAGTGAAACGTGACACATGGGGGCCAAGCCGGGATTTACTCAGTTAATTTCTGACTGATAAAGACCCACCAATTAAGGATAACTAAGAGCAGATAATCTCGTCAGTGCTCGACTTATTTTCTGCTTGGTGCTACCCTTTTTTGTATAGTTTTGATCATATACCACACCTTAAGCGATTCACATCTTGCAGGAAATGTAAATTGTAATTTGTGAGTTATTGTATGCGCTAACTGTGATTACTTCCCTTTCCTTTGTTTGTGAATCTTTGTTGTTGTACGTTCAGAGTTTTTCCGTTGCAGAGAGCTGAGCGGGGTTAGCGGATTTGTTATTCGTTTTACTCAGTTTTCTCTACATTGTTGTTTCGCATTCTGTAACAGGTTACATTTCTACCGTCTTGTTTTACTTGGATTTTTCTCCATATTTTGACTTTGTTGGAATTTTGGGGGGGAAGGGTCCGAGGACTTCTGTCCTAACCAAGGCTGTGGGAGACACTCTGTTTCACCGCAAAAAGCAGCCGATAAAGTAGGCCACGGCTGTGGGAAACACTTTGTTTCACCGCAAAAAGCAGCCATAAAGTAGGCTACGCGATTTGTTCTACACCGTTTGGATTTTTCTTCTGCATTTTCCGGTTACTGGATTTTTGTATCCATCGCTTCCATCACCGCGTGTTCTAGCTATAGCTGCGTTAGACTTACTTTGGTAATAAAGCTTTGCTAAACTAACCATGGCTACAGGGGGATCTCCTACGAAGAGGTTAACTTTTGAGACTCCTGGTAGTGAGGAACAGACAGAGCGAGACGCACGCGTTAGAGCGCGTAGTTTGCTTAAGCGCAAGGAGTTAGAACGTAAGGAAGACATAGAGCGACAGACGAGGAAAGAAGAGCTTGACAGACAAGAACGACAGGCCGAACGTGAGAGACAGGAACGACAAGACGAACGTGACCGACAGGATAAGAAAGACGAGCTTGACAGACAAGAACGACAGGCCGAACGAGACAGACAAGAAAAGAAAGAGAAAGATGAACGTGACAGACAAGAACGGAAAGAGAAAGAACAGGCTGAACTTGAGAGACAGGAACGACAGGCCGAACGTGACAGACAGGACAAACAGGCGGATCGCGATCACCAGCTAGAACTAGCTAGGCTACAGGCAGAGAAGGGTACGCTTACTCAGGCTAGCGCGCCGACATGTGTTGCCGACCGTACGAGACTGCCGACGTTCGACGATGACAAGGACGAGCTCGACGACTTTTTACGCCGGTTTGAGCGCATTGCATCCGACCAGAAGTGGGAAGAGGCCACGTGGGCTAGCCGCCTTAGCACCTGCTTAAAAGGACGCGCATTGCAGCTCTACAACGCTTTGGAGGACGACGAGGCGAGAGACTATCAGGCACTTAAGAAGGCGTTACTCCAGCGCTTCAACCTGACTGCGGAAGCCTACAGACGACGTCTGCGTAACAGCAAGAGACTGAGCGGCGAGCTGAGTCATCAGTTTGTGGCACGCCTTAATCTCTACCTGCGGCGCTGGGTGGAGATGGCCGAAAAGGACTGGACCGTCAACGACCTTGCCGACCTCATTGTCATGGAGCAACTGATGTCCAGCCTGCGACCTGAGGTGGTGACCTTTGTGCAGGAACACCAGCCTAAGACTACTCAGGAAGCAGCCGACTGGATCAGAGTACACGAGGACGCCCAGGCGATCTCTGGCAAATCTTCAGGCTCACGGCCAGGAAAATCGGGAAATTCGGGTTCTTCAGGACCCAAGGACGGGAAGGACGATCAGGGACACAAGGGATCGAGTTCCAGATCTGACATCCAGTGTTACTACTGCAACAAGCGGGGCCACGTGAAGAAGGACTGCCACAGGAGACAGGCTGACCAGAAGGGCGTACACTTTGTTGGCAGTGAGGAGCTAAGGGACGTCACGAGCTCATGCACAATTCCACAACTCTGCGTTCCGTGCTCCAGGAAACATTTCCAGCCCCACTGCAACGTCTACGTTAACGGAGTGAAGGGCGAGGGTCTGCGGGACACAGGGGCAGACATGATAGTGGTTCGGGCGAGTCTAGTTCCAGCTATGGCCTACACAGGAGACAGCATCAGGGTGAGAATGGCCGAGGCATCTCACGCTTACGACTTGAACACGGCAGTGATCAAGGTCGTAACCCCGTTGTTCACGGGGACCATTGTGGCCGTCGTCATGGACGATCCTCCATGCGACCTGCTCATTGGAAACCGGGTCCAGTTTGTGGACGGCGTCACCAGGGAGGTTCCCGTTTATCGGGCTCCCGACGTCATTTCAGTGCTCACGCGGGCACAGGCGGAGCGAGAGGACAAACCTCTCAAACCCCTACCTGCTGCACGAGCTGCCCTGGGGAACGTGACCCCCGCGCTTCTCGCGAAGGCTCAGGATTCTGACCCGACCTTAGCTACTCCTCGGGAGCACGCGAAGTCGGGGAAGGTGAAGCTGAGCGGGAAGCATGGGAGGTCAAGGTTCCTCAGGGACAAGAAGTTGCTCTACCGTGAGTTCAGCAACCAAGAAGGTACATTCAAACAGGTTGTCGTGCCTCGCGAGTTTCGCGAGGGTGTCATGGCAACGGCACACGACTCGATTCTGGGAGGTCATCTTGGTACCAAGAAGACCACGGATCGTGTCTGGCGCCACTTTTACTGGCCAGGCATCTGCACGGATGTCCGACGTTTCTGTGCGTCCTGCGATAAGTGCCAGAAGGTGGTTGCCAAAGGAAGGGTGAGGAAGGTCCCCTTGGAGAAGATGCCGCTCATCGACGAACCCTTTCGTCGGGTGGCAGTGGACATCATCGGGCCCATCTTGCCTGCGTCTGAGGACGGAAACAGATACATTTTGACCATGGTGGACTACGCTACTCGATACCCAGAGGCGATCCCTCTGAAATCGATTGAAGCCACGCGAGTAGCTGAGGCTCTGGTTACTATGTGGTCCCGGCTGGGAATTCCATCAGAGGTACTCACCGACAGAGGCACGCAGTTCACGGGAGGAGTGATGGCGGAGGCAGCACGACTGCTATCACTGGAGCAGCATTTCACCACTCCTTACCATGCTCAGTGCAACGGACTGGTGGAGAGGTTCAATGGCACCTTGAAGACCATGCTGAGGAAACTAGCTCAGGAGAAACCACGCACGTGGGACAGGTACATCCCAGCATTGCTTTTTGCATACCGCGAGGTTCCTCAGGAGAGCTTGGGCTTTTCCCCATTTGAGTTGTTGTACGGCAGACAGGTACGCGGTCCCATGGCTATCCTGCGTCAGGCTTGGACGGACGAAGAAGCTGACGAGGAGGTGCAGACGACAGCGACCTACATAGTAGAACTCAGGAACAGGATTGAAGAGACCTGCAAACTGGCTCAAGAGAACCTGGGAAGAGCAGCACAGCGTTACGCGCGAGGATTCGACCGCAAGGCACGGCCGCGCAGCTTCAAGATTGGAGAACGGGTGTTGCTACTTCTACCTGTCAAACACAACAAGCTACAACTGCAGTGGCAAGGACCTTTTGAGGTGACAGCGAGGGTGGGCCAGAACGACTACAGGATCATGATGCACGGGAAAGCACGCCTGTACCACGCCAACCTGCTGCGCGCCTACATAGAGAGGACAGCCTACGGGGAGAAGAACAAAGACCAGAAGAACAAAGACAAGAAGACAGAGAAGGTTGCAGTTATCAGGGGTGAAACGAGGGGTTGCTCGTTCTTGAGGACGACCTTTCTGTCTGGAAACAGACCATCAACCTCTGCAATATCTTCAGGTTGCAAGGTTGGCAAACGCCAGACTTATGCGCTGGGCGTTGATTCTCCAACCGTACCAATTCACGGTACGCGTCATACCGGGCGCCAACAATGTTGGAGCTGACTTTCTCTCTCGGGCTGGAGAGGAGAACATGACTGTGAGCGAAACCGAGGTTTCGTCTTGAAGAGGGGAGGTGTGTCACGATCGGGTGACAGAGACCAAGAAAGTGTCACTCAGTGGAGTGCCTGTTCTTGGTCGTGTATGATAGAAAGCGCCTGTGCGTGATATTGGGTTACAGCAGAGTTTGCTGACGGTGCTCAACGAGCACGGATGTTTTGTATCGCACAAGTTTTACAGTGGAGGTTTCTGCTGTCATAGCTAGGGCTGACGGTTTTTCGCTGACAGCGCACACGGGATTTTCACGGATTGAGTTTCTCGTGTCTTTTTCTGCTTGGGAGGCAGAATTGTGTATAGCTGGACTGGTTTTGTGACAAGGTCAGTCACGTGTATTTGGCTAGGTTGTCTGACAGAGACACGAGTACGGGACACTTGACACCCAGCGGCAGAAGGGGAAGGATCGTATACACAGTTTCTAGAGTATGATGGTTTTTCACCGAGTATTATATTCGGCACTCTAGGGGAACTTCCACGAGTTATTTCTTCTCTCTGCCACGTATTTTGCTGAGGACAAGTCGTCAACTTTCCTTCGTCGGCGATGGCTTTCGCATAAGGATTCGACAAGGGGTTCTGGACGGTTTTGGTCACTGTTGACGAACAGAGGCTGGTCCAGGGAGGAAGCGGACTTTGCTTCCATTGAGAGTACAATCATAGGCTTTTGAGGTAATAAATCATTATTTAACGCTGTTGATGAGTCTGTGTTGTGGAACGAAATACTCTCTGTTGTTCTTTCCAGGTTAGCGCATAATTTACTCTCTGTGACGCTAAAATACTAATCTGTATATGGTTTTTGCAGATAGGGAGAGAAGGACGGAAAATGGCTGTTTTGTTGTTGTAAAAAGTCCGTTTTGTGCAGGCCCACGTGCTCGATGAGATATTTAAAGATGACATGTTTTAAGGTGGTGGGTGAGGGGTAGCTGACATGTTTAGTGCACCGATGCTTTCTGTTTGCAGCCTTCGTTTCGTTTCGTTTCGCTTCGTTCGCCTCGCTTCGTTACGTTCCTGTAACATCTGCACGGCTGACTCTGGCGGGAACTGTTGAGGCTACGCTAACCAGGAGACCGGCTAACCAGGAGACCGGCTAACCAGCGGACCGGCTAACCAGCGAACCGGCTAACCAGGGGACCGGCTAACCAGCGAACCGACTAACCAGCATACCGGCTAAGCAGCAGCAGCAGAGATAAAGCTAAGTGCACCATGTCGTACGCACCCCGTTGACCACCGTTGTCTTTTCGTATCTATGATTTCATTGGAGTAGTGACAACGTGGGGTGTTGACCCCTGCATGAACTAGAGCTTTTTGAACAGAACATTCTCATTTGACTATATTTACACGGGTTCAGCGTGTTCCTATAATTTTCTACATAATACTGGCATTTTGTCAGTGAACACTGGTTTTTTACGTGTTGAGAACGTAAAAGGAACATATTTTGAGTGAAGGCTCGAGGGAGGTGGAGAGTTTATACATAAACAGGCGTCTGAAACTTATACTTTTGTTGACTCTATTTAATTGTATGACTGCGAGAGTGGATCGTGGTGTGGTTAGTTAATTAGTAGTAATTAACCGGTTCATAATCACCTTAAGTCGCCAAGGACAAACAGAGATGACTACCACACAATGTCCAGAGAGCAGCAAGTCAACCTCATCAGGCTGCGTACTGGCCACAACAGGCTCAATGCTCACATGAACCGAAAGTTCAAGCTGGCGCCATCACCAACCTGTGCCTGCGGTCAAGAAGACCAAACAGCGGAACACATCTTACAGCGATGTCCCTTACTAGATGAGGAACGAAAATACCAACTCCCTTGCAGACCAAACTATACGGCAGTCGACAGGAGTTGGAGAAAACGACAACATTTATCACCAGTGCTGGACTGATTGTGTAACCTCTGCGAACGCCAAGAAGAAGAAGATGACCAAAGTCATTAATTAATTTTTAAGCCACCAAGCTGAAATGCAATACCGAAGTCCGGGCTTCGTCGGAGATTACTTGACCAAAATTTCAACCAATTTGGTTGAAAAATGAGAGCGTGACAGTGCCGCCTCAACTTTCACGAAAAGCCGGATATGACGTCATCAAAGACATTTATCAAAAAAATGAAAAAAAAGTCTGAGGATATCATACCCAGGAACTCTTATGTCAAATTTCATAAAGATCGGTCCAGTAGTTTAGTCTGAAGCGCTCTACACACACAGACAGACAGACAGACAGACACACATACACCACGACCCTCGTCTCGATTCTCCCCTCTACGTTAAAACATTTAGTCAAAACAATTTAGTCAAGTAGCTGTCGAACTCACAGAATGAAACTGAACGCAATGCAACGCAGCAAGACCGTATACTCGTAGCATCGTCAGTCCACCGCTCATGGCAAAGGCAGTGAAATTGACAAGAAGAGCGGGGTAGTAGTTGCGCTGAGAAGGATAGCACGCTTTTCTGTACCTGTCTTCGTTTTAACTTTCTGAGCGTGTTTTCAATCCAAACATGTCATATATATATGTTTTTGGAATCAGGAACCGACAAGGAATAAGATGAAAGTGTTTTTAAATTGATTTCGAAAATTTAATTTTGATAATAATTTTTATATTTTTAATTTTCAGAGCTTGTTTTTAATCCAAATATAACATATGTATATGAGCCTTTGCCAAAAGGTGCCATTTCGGACCCATGTATTTTTGGAAAGCAAGTGTAATTAACTGGATTACCCCAACATGTTTACATGTATTGTGCTTTGAAAAAGGGAGTTTGATGAATGCTTTTTTTAATGTTTTGAAGCCTGTTGTTGTTGTGAATGTTAAATAAAAAATAAAATGTTTCAAACATACACCAGAAACGGCCCCGAAAAATTTTGGACATTTTGGTGTCCTCGGGAAATTTTCGATTTTTCATGGTCTGCATCACTTTATCGGTTTTAATCAGCGTATTTCATACAGTCTAAGCATGCAACTCTTAGTAGAATGTGCAACAATCGTAATTAGAACCAGAATTTACCGAAAACCTCGCCCAGTAAATACCCGGTTATTTTCGAAGGCCTCATGTCCGCAGACCAACTTGTTTACAGATTCGATTTTCGCCGGTCTTGGTGCTTTGAATGGCCGCCATTTTGGATGAAAACGATAGTTTCGTGTTCGAGGAAATAAAAGCAGTGTGTTGCATTTGAGTCAGAATTTGCGAAGTTATTGTATCTAGCAGCTAAAAAGAATCGATGGAGTTTAATGTCCGAAAGTAACGTTTGACACATTTTGTTATTTTTGCAATTTTCACAAAGAAGTTTCGCGAGTATTTTATACAAAAGCGTGGAAACCACTAGCTTTGCTTCTTTGGCGTTTCCGGTCACCGATTCGATTGAAATCATGGAGACGGCGAGCCGTAAAGTTGAGAAAATATTGTACTGTCTGTTCAGGGTAAGGTGTAGATCTATACGTAACGTTTGACACTTTGTAGATCTAATGTTTGACACTTGCCCATAATTCTTCTCCCGACGAATTGAATTAGCTTATATTATCCCATGACCTGCCTCTTTATCTCTGTTAGCTGAGGAGGTGATTATTCTGAATATTCCATCACAACCATATGGATATCCTATGGATATCCCATCACAACCGAGTTTCGATCTCAACTGTCATTGGTCATTGTCTTTGATTTCAGAGTACAATTGAATAATTTATGGAGGTCATCTGCATATTCAGAGTTTACAGATGGACTACTTTTTACAATTAGTCAAGTTTTGACTAAATGTTTTAACGTATAGGGGGGAATCGAGACGAGGGTCGTGGTGTGTGCGTGTGTGTGTGTGTGTGTGTGTGTGTGTGTGTGTGTGTGTGTGTGTGTGTGTGTGTGTAGAGCGATTCAGACTAAACTACTGGACCGATCTTTATGAAATTTGACTTGATAGTTCCTGGGTATGATATCCCCAGACTTTTTTTCTTCATTTTTTCTTATAAATGTCTTTGATGACGTCATATCCGGCTTTTCGTGAAAGTTGAGGCGGCACTGTCACGCTCTCATTTTTCAACCAAATTGGTTGAAATTTTGGTCAAGTAATATTCGACGAAGCCCGGACTTCGGTATTGCATTTCAGCGTGGTGGCTTAAAAATTAATGTATGACTTTGGTCATTAAAACTCTGAAAATTGTAAAAAAAAAAAAAAGTTTTTATAAAACGATACACATTTACGTTCATCTTATTCTCCATTATTTTCTGATTCCAAAAACATATAAATATGTTATATTTGGATTAAAAACAAGCTCAGAAAATTAAAAATATAAAAATTATTATTAAAATTAAATTTTCGAAATCAATTTAAAAACACTTTCATCTTATTCCTTGTCGGTTCCTGAAGAGAGAGAGAGAGAGAGAGATAGATAGAGAGAGAGAGAGAGAGAGAGAGAGAGAGAGAGAGAGAGAGAGAGAGAGAGAGAGAGAGAGAGAGAGAAAGAAAGAAAGAGGGAGAGAGAGAGAGAGAGTGAGAGAGAGAAAGAAAGAAACAGACAGAGAGTGAGAGAGAGAGAGAGTTTGTTTGTTTGTTTGTTTGCTTAACGCCCAGCCGACCACGAAGGGCGGCCACACACACACACACACACACACACACACACACACACACACACACACACACACACACACACACACACACACACACACACACACACACACACACAAAACCCGACCGACTGAATATGTAAGTGATCCACGTGTGAAAACCAAAACATAACAGCGCGATGACAGCCAACATTTCTATCCCCGACTGACAAACAGTAACACTGCATGCAAACTGACTTGGGTCAACGATCAAACCAGCACGGCCCGAACTGAATTTGTTGCGCTGCCATTATCGTGCGCAATTCTGGTAAAAATATAAACCCGGTATGCCGAATTGAGTATAACGAAAGTCGATGTCATATATACATGATACACAAGGATATTTTAAAATGACTTTCAAAATGTAAAAGCAGATAGCAGACCTTTTTATAAGCAATTTGAATGACTGAATGTCTACATACAAGTCGAATGACGCCGTCCATTATGCTGACAAATGGGAACTAGCTATGCGCATGAATTCATTGACATGAATTTCGACTGCGGAGGCTTTTGGCAAGCTGAAAACAGGCACGGGCAGGTTTTAGTGGAAAAAGTAAGTGTTTTTAATGAAAACGTCGGAGTAATGGGATAATAGCTTACACACTCCGAGTTCTGATTATCTTGCATATTGTGTAACCTACATACAACTGCTTGCTACTTTTGGAGGCAAATTTGATTGAAGAAAAATTCGATCCTCTGTTTTTGTTAATATCCGTGTTACGATTCAGGAGGATACGTTCATATCCGTGCAACGATTTAGGAGGAGACATTTATGTCCTTGTAAATATTGTAGCCAAAGCTGAAAAAATGCTTTTGGGTTAGCAGGGGGAAGGAATATTTTCATGAGATTGTTTTAACACCACCCCCCCCTCCCCAACATTAAAAAAAATCAAAGTTTTTTTTTTTTAAATTTGGATTTTGCTAGGATTTTACGTACAACTAATTAAAAAAATTCGATTTGATTGAGAACCTTGTTCCAGATGTACATAGACATTAGGTTAAAACTGTATTCTAAATGTCTGTTTGAATATTGTAGTTATTTTTGACATTTTCATTGATTTCATGTCCACTGACTCCATGTAACACGTGACAGGTAGAACGCAGATTTGACCTGTTTTGAACATGATGTTACTTTTTTTGTGGTGCTTTGATGTTCCATAATTACCTAATCTTCAAAATATGAATGTATCCTAAAGGTCTATTTAATATCACAGTTGTCATTTATAACATTTTGAATAATTTCATGTCCACTCACACAGTGTAACATGTGACACGTAGAATGCTGTTATGACTTGCTTTTAACATGTTTTGCTATTGTTTCTGTTTTCATATTCCATAAATAACCTAATCTTTAGATTGTAAATGAAAAGTTAGTGTATGTATAACATTCTGGTTGTTATTTCAAATATTATGAATATTTTCATGTCCATCAATATTTTTGTAACACGTGACACCTACAACAACATGTTTAACTAGTTTGAGCAAACTGTAACAACTTTTAGGGATATTTTTAACATGTGTCAGTGTTTCTGTTGAAGTGTTATATTTTATTTTAGGGTTTATACTTCTTGTGGTTACTTAGCAGAAAGTATCAGTTTTGACTTTTATGATGTTTGAGCGTTTTGCGACATTACGTGACACTGCATTCAAGATTTGGCTCCAAATGTACTTTTAAAGACTGATAATGCTTCTGCAGGGTCTGTTTACTAGAAATAAATCATTACCAGTTGTATGAAATGATATTAATGGCTTCTGTGGTCAGTTTTGTTGCACATGTGGCTTTTCTCAAAATTGGCGTTTTATGGCATATTATCAAACCGTACACATTTCCCAAATGCACAAACCATTCTTTTATTACACAAATGTGTTCATCAAAGACTAATGTATCACTTAAAACACCAAAAAAAATCAACTGAAAAGGTTTAGTTTGTCACAAATGTCCAAGCACCCCCCCAGCACCTTTTGGCAAAGCCTCATATGTTTTTTGAATCAGAAAATGATAAAGAATGAGATGAAAGTAAATTTGGATCGTTTTATAAAAAAAATAATTTTTTTTACAATTTTCAGATTTTGCATGGGTGGGAATGTTCTGAGCAAAACACTATGTGTTACTCCATACCCCCCGCCCTCCATGGAACTTCTTGACCCCAACAAATTGGGGGGGGGGGGGGGGGAGTTTGCCCAGTCGGTAGAGGCGCTGGCTTTAAAACCGGTTGTTACTATCCGCATGGGTTCAACCCCCAAGTTCGGCGCGGGATGTGTGTCCCAGAGTCAACTTTGTGCAGACTCTCCTCGGTGTCCGAACACCCCCGTGTGCACGCATGCGCACTATAAAGATCCCAGGGTCACAGCGAAAGCCTCAGGCCTTGGAAACACGAATACATGCATGCAAAAATATGAAGCCCGGGTGTCCGTTCGGCCAACAGCCAAAAAAGTAACCATTTCAGCACTGACCCAAGACGACCCAACCAGGTCCCAAGCCCATTTCAGGTCTCCTCTAGCAGCCGGCAGCCAGCTGTCTACATCCCCCCCCCTCCCCCGCATTTTTATTTTTTATTTTCATACAAAGCCGGGTTTTCCCGTGTAACATGCCCCTAATGGCTTTGCCGTGAGGGCGTAAAACTTTCATTTCACCTCATGTCGTAGCTGTTTTCTACGACTGAGTCGGCTGTGTGACGGGGTAAATCGCGCGACTCAGTCGCATGTGTGACAGCCCTCTAAGTGCCGAAAACAAGTTACACCTTTAGAAAATACAATATTTTCCAGGATATTATTTTAGTGTGTCATACATTTATCTTTTAAAGTTACCTTCCTTCTCGTGAAGTCAGATCGGCCATGCAGGCATCATGCATAGATGAACATCCGCACATAGGCTAAAATCAACACCCTCAATGCTTGATGGGGTGAGTTAGAATTTTTGATGAATTAATTTCCGAACAAGTCACCAGTGCTTTTTACAAAGAGAGCACACATTCTGTTCATTTTTGGTATTTTGTGGTGAGTTAGAATTGTTGATGAATTAATTTCCGAAAAAGTTACCAGTGCTTTTTACAAAGAGAACACACATTCTGTTCATTTTTGGTATTTTGTGGTGAGTTAGAATAGTTGATGAATTAATTTCCGAAAAAGTCACCAGTGCTTTTTACAAAGAGAGCACACAGGCTGTTAATTTTTGGTAATTGACCAAGTGTAGGTATGGTTTTATCCCATGTAAAAGCCTGGCCAGATCTGAGACAAGCAGGCGAACTGTTTTTACGAGGCGGAGTTGATCTTTAGTGTGACAGTTTTGACTGACGAGCTGGGTGTGAAGTGTGCGCAAAACTGCATAATCTGCACGCCTCGTGTCCTACTGTTAAGATTTTACAGCACAATCGATTTTGATTTGAAATAAACTTAATTGCTTACACAATAAGAAGGTGACTTTTACAGTTTATTAATTAGTTACATCAACTCCTTTGAATATTCATTTATCTTACCTTCTGTGTTTGTGTCCGTGATATATGTGTGTCCATCTGTCGGTCTGTCTGTCTGTCTGTCTCTGTCTCTGTCTTTGTCTCTCTCTGTGTCTCTCTGTCTTTCTCTCTCTGTCCGTCTGTCTGTCTCTGTCTCAGTCTCTGTCTGTCTCTGTCTCTGTCTGTCTGTCTCTGTCTCTCTCTCTCTCTCTCTCTGTCTGTCTGTCTGTCTCTCTGTCTCTCTGTCCCTGTCTCTCTGTCTCTGTCTCTCTCTCTCAGTCTCTCTCTCTCTGTCTGTCTCTCTCTCTCTCTCTCTCTCTCTCTCTCTCTCTCTCTCTCTCTCTCTATCGCAGCCGCTATCTCGTTGCCCACCACCCCCATCCCCTTGTCCTAACCTTTTCTTTCCTTTAATCCTCCTTCTCTTGACCTTTCTCTTTTTCTTTTTTTCTACCTCGTGATATTTTCAGCTGAAGGGCCAACAGATTGTCATTCCTGATCTACGTGCTGCTTCTACACAAATGTTACCAAATGTGACCCTCCACGACGGAATGAGTCGCATGTCACCTTTGTACGATTTTCATATTTTTACATTTTCTTAAAGAGTTTTTTTATGCTCTATCCAGTGGTGAAAACCGTTTAAGAAAAGAGCGAAAACTGTTTGAGTTATAAGCCTGTGACTAAGGTGACCCTCACACTGTTACCAGACCCTCCCCGGACTTATATTAAGCCTAGCGCAGAACCGCGCGAGGTGACATGCGACTCATTTCGTGGTGGAGGGTCACAAATATGCAACTGTGCATTACATTTTTGGGGTTTTAAAAGAACTTGAAAAGGTATACAACGTGTTTGGATGACATGGACTCGACGAGTGCGGGGGATTGCGGAAGGAATAGCTTAAAACATAATCGTTTCAGCCGAATATTGTGTTGGAGAAAATGCACACAAGCAGGTATATTTTGCTGAGCAAAGAAACGAAAACAAACAATGCACACACACACACACAAACACACACACACACACACACACACTGACACACATACACATACACATACACACACACACACACACACACACACACACACATACACACACATACACATGTGCACACACACGCACACAAACACATACACACACACATGTGCCCACACACACGCACACACACACATGTGCACACACACACACACACGCACACAAGAACCCAACAACACACACACGCACACAAGAACCCAACAACAACAACACACACACACACACACACACACACCAAAAAAGGAACACAACAACACACACACACACACACACATACACACACACACACATAACTCCTGCCATCCCTAGTCAGTCCTCCTTAACCTACCACACCCCGTCTCAGCCTTGTCTGCCCGGACCCCTCCTAGTTCGAGTTCACCTTATGTGGGTGAGGACCATGTTGATGTGCAGGATAACACGCGAAGGGTACAGTCTCCTACCTCCTTGACAGATCTCTGTCTTCTGGGCTCTTGTTCCGTATCATTGTTCGTGTTTCATGTGATGGATACACAGCGAAAGATACAAGTACAATTTCATACCGTGTTAGCAAGTCTCTGTTGCGTCTTCTCTTGCCTTTTATCATTGTTCGCTTGTTTTGTGATAAATAAACAGCGAAAGATACAACCTCATACTTTGTTGACAGAACTTAGTTGTGTCTTCTTTTGCCCTTATCATTGTTCGTGTTTCGTGTGATGGGTAAACAGCGAAAGATACAAGTACAATTTCATACTGTGTTTGCAAGTCTGGTCTTTTCATGCCTTTTATTATTGTTCGCGTTGTATGTGATAAATAAACAGCGAAAGATACAAAGAACAATTTCATACAGTGTTGGCAAGTCTCTTTCGCGTCTTTTCTTGCCCGTGATCATTGTTCGTGTTTTATGTGATAAATAAACAGCGAAAGATACAACCGCATACTTTGTTGACAGACCTTTGTTGTGTCTTCTCTTGGCCTTAGCCATGTTCGTGTTTTATGTGATGGATACACAGCGAAAGATACAACTTCGGTACAATTTCATACCGTGATGTTGTGGCTTGTCTTGTCCTTAGCCTTGTTCGTGTTTTATGTGATGGATACACAGCGAAAGATACAACTTCGGTACAATTTCATACCGTGATGTTGTGGCTTGTCTTGTCCTTAGCCTTGTTCGTGTTTTATGTGATGGATACACAGCGAAAGATACAAGTACAATTTCATACCGTAATGTTGTGTCTTCTCTTGTCCTTAGCCTTGTTCGTGTTGTATGTGATAGATACACAGCGAAAGATACAACCTCATACTTTGTTGACAGAACTTTGTTGTGTCTTTTCTTGCCTGTGATCATTGTTCGTGTTCATGTTATGGATAATATGCTCACGGGTATTCATTCATGGTCAGACACAGGTGAGAGGACAGCTCGTCTCTTAAGGTCATCTCACGTAGTGGTCAGTAAGTTGGGACACAGTGAACGACACCCATACGGACAGACAAAGAGACAGAAGGGGGAGGGATGGGGGGAGAGAGAGAGCTGTAAATGGTTCAATCAATATGGACAGCTGATCTCTTAAGGTCATCTCACGTAGTGATCAGTAATTTGGGACATTGAAAGACACTCATGAAGACAGACAGACAAAGAGAGGGGAGAAAGAAAGATGCATAGTGTAATAAGGACAGCTCGTCTCATGAGGTCATGTCAGGCCCTGGTCAGTTAGTAGGGACACAGCGAGGACGGGCTCGTGTTTGTCAACTGGCGACCTAGGTCAACATCCCCAGTACTCTTCTAACCTTTACTCATTCCCTCTCGACCCCCCCTACCCCTCCCTACCCCCCTACCCCCCCCCCCCCAAAAAAAAAAGATCTGCACATTACATTCAAATATGTGTGATCCTAACAATGGACATTTCACTTCACATGTAAACACTTCCTTGAAAATTAATCTTTTATAAATAGACATGTGTATAATGCTCTAGTAGTATGTGTTTTGGATGCATATGATTATTACCTCTATTACCTCCCCCCCCCCACACACACACACTTTAATCAACACTCCCTTTTCCCTCTCAATGCCCCTCGCCTTCTCCCAATCAAAAACCCAGGTCCGTCAACGCCTTCAAGTCAAAACTAGACACGTACTGGAACTCTACTAGGAATATATAGGTTTACATCCCAAGCTGCCTATGCTAGAGCCCACGCACAGCAGCTTATTTTCATACCAAGATCGGCGAACAGGTTTTTTATAAACCTACAACGCCGCACAAGTACAAGTAAGTAAAACAAGTACAAGTAGGTAAAACAAGTACAAGTAGGTAAAACAAGTACAAGTAGGTAAAACAAGTACAAGTAGGTAAAACAAGTACAAGTAGGTAAAACAAGTACAAGTAGGTAAAACAAGTACAAGTAGGTAAAACAAGTACGAGTATGTAAAACAAGTACAGGTAAGTAAAACAAGTGCAAGTAGGTAAAACAAGTACAAGTAAGTAAAACAAGTACAAGTAGGTAAAACAAGTACAAGTAGGTAAAACAAGTACAAGTAGGTAAAACAAGTACAAGTAGGTAAAACAAGTACAAGTAGGTAAAACAAGTACAAGTTGGTAAAACAAGTACAAGTAGGTAAAACAAGTACAAGTAGGTAAAACAAGTACAAGTAGGTAAAACAAGTACAAGTAAGTAAAACAAGTACAAGTAGGTAAAACAAGTACAAGTAGGTAAAACAAGTACAAGTAGGTAAAACAAGTACAAGTTGGTAAAACAAGTACAAGTAGGTAAAACAAGTACAAGTAAGTAAAACTAGTACAAGTAGGTAAAACAAGTACAAGTAGGTAAAACAAGTACAAGTAGGTAAAACAAGTACAAGTAAGTAAAACAAGTACAAGTAGGTAAAACAAGTACAAGTAATATAATAATAATAAAGTGTATTTATATTTCGCCTATCCCTTACAAAAAACAAAAATATTTGGCTCCAAGCGCATTACAACATGTGTAGAGACTTGGTACAATCAAGTCTGACAAATACAATAACACAATATACAGTCGGTCTCTTAGGTAAAACTGGGAAAAGCAGCTTCGACATTTAAACACTGCTACTAAAAAATCCTATAACAATGCATACTGCTTCACAATATGCATTTATGTATAAATATAGTTAAAGAACATCGAGTTAATAGGGATTAGAAAAGGTTCTTATGATAAAACTATCTAGCGAACGACGAAGAAGAAGAAGAATAAAACTATCAATGTCAATGTATAACAAGTCATTCAACGTAAATGGCCAAAGAACAACAAAGCAATGATGAGTTATACTCAATGGCTAATAACGAGGCAGAACTAAATAGTATCGACACAAGATTAAAACAAAACATATTCCTGGAGACACATTTATACATGTATCAAATAATCAATATACAAAATTAAGTAGGTAAAACAAGTACAAGTAGGTAAAACAAGTACAAGTAGGTAAAACAAGTACGAGTATGTAAAACAAGTACAAGTAGGTAAAACAAGTACAAGTAAGTAAAACAAGTACAAGTAGGTAAAACAAGTACAAGTAGGTAAAACAAGTACAAGTAGGTAAAACAAGTACAAGTAGGTAAAACAAGTACAAGTAGGTAAAACAAGTACAAGTAAGTAAAACAAGTACAAGTAGGTAAAACAAGTACAAGTAAATAAAACAAGTACAAGTAGGTAAAACAAGTACAAGTAAGTAAAACAAGTACAAGTAGGTAAAACAAGTACAAGTAGGTAAAACAAGTACAAGTAGGTAAAACAAGTACAAGTTGGTAAAACAAGTACAAGTAAGTAAAACAAGTACAAGTAGGTAAAACAAGTACAAGTAGGTAAAACAAGTACAAGTAGGTAAAACAAGTACAAGTAAATAAAACAAGTACAAGTAGGTAAAACAAGTACAAGTAAGTAAAACAAGTACAAGTAGGTAAAACAAGTACAAGTAGGTAAAACAAGTACAAGTAGGTAAAACAAGTACAAGTAGGTAAAACAAGTACGAGTATGTGAAACAAGTACAGGTAAGTAAAACAAGTGCAAGTAGGTAAAACAAGTACAAGTAAGTAAAACAAGTACAAGTAGGTAAAACAAGTACAAGTAGGTAAAACAAGTACAAGTAGGTAAAACAAGTACAAGTAAGTAAAACAAGTACAAGTAGGTAAAACAAGTACAAGTAGGTAAAACAAGTACAAGTAAGTAAAACAAGTACAAGTAGGTAAAACAAGTACAAGTAGGTAGAACAAGTACAAGTAAGTAAAACAAGTACAAGTAGGTAAAACAAGTACAAGTAAAGTAAGTATTGTTTTTCTTGCCCCTGGTCGTTTATTACAAGATGTTTGATGGCTTGCACCTTTTTGTCGGTCCGAGGGAGCATACTTATATTGTCTTCTGTTCCATCTTTATCGATAGAGGCCGCAAGGCCGAGGTCGATAAAGATGAAAACAGAAGACGATATGCTCCCCGAGGCCCGACAATACGTGTTGTTGATATTCATCTCCTGCTTGATTGTCGTCAGCGTCGTCGTTGTTGTCAGCGTCATCGCCGGCTCCGTCTCAGTCGTGACAACGTGGGAGTTTCAGCCTATGAACGCAGAAGAAGAAGAAGAAGAAGAAGAAGAAGATGTGTCTATCGGAATCATAATCAATCATCGTCATCACTTAAAGTTGTCATCAAACGAACCATGCAGAGCTCTGATCTACCCTCCCGTTTCTTCTGGAATGGAGTTATAATCTAATAATGAGACTACAGTAACTTGTTCCCCCAATTAAGTGTTGATTAAAACACTGTTTAAA
The DNA here is from genome assembly GCF_037325665.1 of Littorina saxatilis. Taxonomy (NCBI): domain Eukaryota; kingdom Metazoa; phylum Mollusca; class Gastropoda; order Littorinimorpha; family Littorinidae; genus Littorina; species Littorina saxatilis. The sequence continues at coordinate 36,896 of NW_027126101.1, read as the reverse complement.
AAAAAACTTGTTTCTGCTATTCTCGCCCCTCCTCCTCTTCCCGCCCCCTTCTGTTCTTTCTCCACCCCCTTCTGTTCTTTCTCCACCCCTTCTGTTCTTTCTCCACCCCTTCTGTTCTTTCTCCACCCCTTCTGTTCTTTCTCCACCCCTTCTGTTCTTTCTCCACCCCTTCTGTTCTTTCTCCACCCCCTTCTGTTCTTTCTCCACCCCTTCTGTTCTTTCTCCACCCCTTCTGTTCTTTCTCCACCCCTTCTGTTCTTTCTCCACCCCTTCTGTTCTTTCTCCACCCCTTCTGTTCTTTCTCCACCCCCTTCTGTTCTTTCTCCACCCCCTTCTGCTCTTTCTCCACCCCTTCTGTTCTTTCTTCACCCCCTTCTGTTCTTTCTCCACCCCTTCTGTTCTTTCTCCACCCCCTTCTGTTCTTTCTCCACCCCCTTCTGTTCTTTCTCCACCCCCTTCTGTTCTTTCTCCACCCCCTTCTGCTCTTTCTCCACCCCCTTCTGTTCTTTCTCCACCCCCTTCTGTTCTTTCTCCACCCCTTCTGTTCTTTCTCCACCCCCTTCTGTTCTTTCTCCACCCCTTCTGTTCTTTCTCCACCCCCTTCTGTTCTTTCTCCACCCCTTCTGTTCTTTCTCCACCCCCTTCTGTTCTTTCCCCACCCCTTCTGTTCTTTCTCCACCCCCTTCTGTTCTTTCTCCACCCCTTCTGTTCTTTCTCCACCCCCTTCTGTTCTTTCTCCACCCCTTCTGTTCTTTCTCCACCCCCTTCTGTTCTTTCTCCACCCCTTCTGTTCTTTCTCCACCCCCTTCTGTTCTTTCTCCACCCCTTCTGTTCTTTCTCCACCCCCTTCTGTTCTTTCTCCACCCCCTTCTGTTCTTTCTCCACCCCCTTCTGCTCTTTCTCCACCCCCTTCTGTTCTTTCTCCACCCCCTTCTGCTCTTTCTCCACCCCCTTCTGTTCTTTCTCCACCCCCTTCTGCTCTTTCTCCACCCCCTTCTGTTCTTTCTCCACCCCCTTCTGTTCTTTCTCCACCCCTTCTGTTCTTTCTCCACCCCTTCTGCTCTTTCTCCACCCCCTTCCCTCAAAATGGTAATGATGCAGTCACCTGTCATCTCACATGGCTAACAGTCCCCATTTTCCCTCCTTATCTCTGCCCCTTACTTTCCTGCCTCCCCCCCCCCCCCCGCCCATCTTCGAAGTCAAACCGTCCCCATACCTTTTTTTGCTGCCCGACCCCCCCCCCCCCCTCCCCCTGCATCTCCGAAGTCAAACCGTCCCCATACCTTTTATTTTTTATTCGCGATCCGAGCGCAAAGAAGCGCCGTGTGAGAGGGCCCGGCTCACGTACGGTTGAGCCGTTTAAGCACAGGTGTGTTTGTGTTTGCGTGGGGTTTTAGCACAACGCCGGTGTGATTTCAGCGCTGCGACAAAGCCGAGGGACTTACTTACACCTGCTAATGAGGACCGCCAACCCCTTCCAGCGATGAATAACCATAACAGTAATCTGGCTGGGATGTGTCTGGCTCACACGCGACTGATAAGTAAGTAAGTATGTCTACGCCTCGGGATGTATCCGTATAGGTGTTCGCTGTAGGAAGTAAAGCCCCCCCCCCCCCCAAAAAAAAAAAAAAAAAAAAAAAAAAAAAATAACAACAACAACACACAAACGCTTAAACATGTTTTTCTCGACTTTTCAACGGCAATCGTTCTAGCTAGCATATGCATGTGGTCAGTGTATTATCATTCATCAACGACAGACAACTGTGATGTGTTTTGCTCACACGCGACTGAAAAGTAAGTATAATTATGTACGCCTCATGTAACTGTATTGGTACTTGCAGTTAGCAATGACGCCAAGCAGGAAATTTTTTTTTGTTGTTACCACCTGCAATCAATGTTAACGTGTGAGGTCGTACAGTGCTAGCTGTACATCAACAACAGAGATTGTGCATGTGACAAGTTCATGTGAGGTGTGATGTTTTTTTCCTTTCTTTGATTCAATCGATGAGCCTCAAACGGGCGCTGAAGGATCTTGTAAAAATGTGTATCGCTAAAGGATCATGACATGATGCAAATCTGTCTTACAAATATGACATTGGATTATACTGTGAACTTGTTTATAAAAAACAGACAAAACAAAATTAATGACAGATCACTTGGAGAATTTATCTCAACAAATACTTAAACAATATTACGCTAATCTTGTCTCAAAAAGATGCCGAAGAATTATGATGAAAATTTGGCTAATTCAAATGCTTATAAAAATGTATTCGAACATTTGTAAACAAGAAAAAATCAAGTTGCGTGAAGCAATATTAAAACATGTAGTCAATATGTCGGCCTGAAACGAAAGAAACAACAACAACAACAACAACAACAACAACAACAACAACAACAACAACAACAACAACAACAATAACGACACATCAGCTGAATACAAACAGAGCCAGTGAAGGCAACAATGTACAAGAAGACCTTAAACGCGTATCGACCTCAAAATGCTCAGATAGAAAGCGCAACACATGCATGTATCGTACTTTGTAAGTAAAACAGCAGAGAAAGGGGGAATGTACGTTCTGGCTCACCGATTCCGACAGACCCTAAATATTAACCAAAAATAGGCTTCTGGACTAAACTTTTACTAAAATGAAACATGCGACAAAATCAGAAAAATACTGCATAAATCCATACAAAAAAAAAATACAGTAAAGTAAGGTTGTTTTGAACCAATGCCGGGTCTGTCGGAATCAGTAACCCAGAACGTACATTCCCCCTTTCTCTTATACAACATTCTTAAGCTCAATACGCTCTCTCATTTACAAACTTTACTTCATATGTTCTTTCACTGTTAGAATTATATCTGATACATGCAATGTGACTGTCTAAACGAATAGTTAACTCTTTACAAGTGATTCTATTTTTACTTTTTCTTCCCGTCCTATTTGAATCCCCTTTTTTAAAAACTGCTTTTTCAGATCTTCTATATCGAGTGGCTTGTTATATTCAGCTCGTGTTTTTGTTTGAATACTTGCTTTCTTACTTTTGTAGTCATCAAAGTCTGTTTGTATCTGTTTGAATTCTTCGTCAGAAACTTTTGAATCTTCAAGTGCTTTACTGATAGACAGTTTTAGGCTAGACAATTTTGATGATGCAAGAGTGGAAATGGATTCGTGTTTTTCAAGCTTTTTCACAATTTTTTTCATTATAGCTGATGCTATAAATGATAAACCACCAACTGCTGCTGCGACACCACCTAGGATTAGAGAAACTGGAGTCCCTACTCCGGTAGCTAACAGAATTGTTCCCGTTACACCTGCAGCTGATGCAAGGATAGTAGAACCAGTGCTGGCATTAGAAAGGCTGTTGTAAGTTGTTGAGTACTTACGTCTAGCGCGAGAATATTTTTCTAATTCATCTTCTAGTTGTTTTTGTATATTACTAATGTGTGCCAGTCTGAATTGTTGACTTTCTGCTGCACTTTCATCAATATTAGGATAAAGCTTCACACTGCTAGTCATCTTTTTAATGCAAAATATAAAATATTTATCTTAATTCTCACTGGCCAGTGTTTCTGCTAAGCTTTGAAGCTGTTCATTGCTTAACACCTTATCTGTATAGTAGAAAGCAATCAAATCAAGATAAGTAAGATTAATACTTCTTATTTCTGTTAAATTATTTATATCTGCGTTAACAACAACATTTTGGTTTGACGTCTGTTTTTTTATTGTGTTAGAATCCTTTTGAACAGCAATAAATACTCTGACTTCTTCAACATTTAATGGTCTCCAGTTGAGATTTATTCCTCTCATTAGAACAGTGTTTGTGGTTTCTTCCCTTTTCCTGACAACTATATCAAATATCATAGTTGCATTCTGCCCTATTGGAAGCTTGGGTATAAAATCGACAATGGTGTCAGCGTCCTTTTCAACACTTTGTTTTCTGTGAATGAGATAGTTGTTCTTATGGAAAGGTTTAACTGCAACTTCTCCCCTGCTGTTAAACGCAGGAACAAGGCTAACAATTAGTGGTTTAGCATTGATTGACTTACGGAATGTGTCGTCTTTTCCAACAAGAGTGTATGGACTCACAAATTCAAACTTCATTTCCCAGTCAATCTTTTTGATAACAGGACTAAGTACCCATTTTTTATTCTGATGTTTCCACATGTAGAATGTGTCATCGACAATTGGATCAGGTACATTAACATCACGGATTTGACCTAGTTTGAGGAATCTTGGTTTCTTTTCATCGTCGATTTCCTTTCTCTTGTAATAACCAGTGTCTGTAAACTCGAATGCATACACTGCACCAACTTCAGCATTGCTCTCAAAGTCGATAGCGTCTGCTAAATCTTTCAACTCTATAGTTGAACATGCAACAGGATAAGCTATTGTAGGTCCACTCGACATTTTAATACTCAATATTTTATGGAACTATTTCCAATGTAATGTTAAACAAACAATCAACTGGTTGTCCACTTTGATTTTTCAGATCAATGTGTAGGAATTCATGACACCCTTCCTCCAAGTCCTTGAACTGAAGTGTCTTAAATGTTGGCACGTGCATTTTACAAAAAGAGGCATCACTCGGTGGAAGAATCCTAAGCAGATCAGAACGCTGATCATTAAACAGATTATAGGATGTGTTAAGCTCTCTCATGTGAACAAACAGTACACTGTTAACATCCATGTCAATGGGACGTGTTCCCTTGTATAAATTTGTAATTCCAAGCATATCAAGGAGTTTGGTTGGAAACTCAACGTTTACTTCTCTAGTTTTGGGCATAGTAAGAGTAGCAATGAGACTTGCATGATTTAAACTCGCTGTAATACCTACTGGAGCAAACAATTCTTTCTCTAAAGTGCAGAAGTCATAGTAACCATCTTCTACAGAATGTGTTTTACCATTAATTCTAACCCAGTTGTTATTCTTTTTTTTACTGATATTATACCAAGTAACCTTGTACATAATTTCATGCAGTGCAACTTTCATTCCTCCATTTTGATTGTTGATAGGGTTTGCAAGTTTAACTGGCACACCAGTCTTCACATTTGTTAGTGTGATAAACATTTTTTATTCAACAACAAAAATGAGTCAGTATAAATTCAACAAAGACGTTAAATACAAAACTGGACCATATTACAATCCAAAGACTATTTCTTTCCATGAGTTGGACTTTGCTGTAACAGAAACAGAATCCATTCGCGTTAAAGTGCCTGACCCATTCCATTCTTACCTAAATCCCCCAATCAAAAATGATAGTGTTCCAAAGATGTGGAACTCTCACCCAATGCAGTTCTATCAGAATCAGTTAAACTTTGCAATATTCTGTGCAACCACAGGATGTGGAGTGTCCTATGCAGACCACATGAATAATTCAAACTTACTGACAAAGTGTGTGTACACATTTCACGTTTACTATCAGTGCAGGAGAATCTTGTCTGAACTTCAGGCACCAATGCCGCATGAAAAGAGCTGGAACCCATTCAACAATAGGATAAACATGAAAGTGTATGAGCGTCTCTGCAATGAATTCAATATAGATTTTAAGACCGACTTTAGGCAAAAGCAAGACAAAAACCATGGCATGGGAACACTATATTTATGGGGTGTCCACAGGAGGTATAATTTTGATTACTGGCCAGGTCATACATCTTTTTCTTCAAATGTGCAGGTACAGTTAGGATCAATAGAACAAGAGCACCACAATGCATGGACTACTTTTATATTAGACACCGGCAAAGGTTTCACTGGATCAGGTGTTGAAAGGATCAATGAATCTATCCGAACATATGCGTGGTGCTTGCTAGGCTCGCAGGCACAGACACGATCAAACATAATGAGAACAAGCACAGGGTTTGGTGCACAGAAACAGTTGTTATCAAATTTAGAAGATGTCATAAACTCTGCAGTTGATCTGCCTTCCAGCATCAAAAGGTATCAAGACTCTCTCCGTTATGCAAGATCAAAAGTTGACTTTGCTGTTGGTAACGGCCTTTACATGTTACCTTCTGATCTCCAGCTGCAGATTGGAACAATAACAAATTATAACAATGAAATCATTATTGCTAGTGACACCCAGCCGCTTGGAAAGGGTGAAGAACTGAATTCAGAAATCAGAACGATGTTACAGCCATATCACAATGAACAGAAACAAAGCGTGACAAGTGAAGATCGGGCTGCAGGTGAAGATCATTCTGTCACTAGGGATGATCAAGCTGTTAGTATTAGTGATGATCATGAATCGCAGAAGACTGCTCTAGTAATTGGTGGAGTGGGTGTAGGCTTACTTTTGCTTTATTCTCGTTAGCAGAACACCTGCAATTAAAACTATTAGAGTCCAGAGATGTTCAGCCATGAAACCAACAACTTTACCTGCAAAAGATAACAGCCAGCTAACAATTGAACCAATGATTCCTGGAAGTGCATCCAAAGCTTTTGCTGCTAGTTTCTTTAATAGTTCTGCAATGTGTTTGAGTTGTTTCTTTACCCATCCCGGATCAGATGGAGATGAAGGTGAAGGTGGAGGTGGAGGTGTGACAGTGCCACCTGTGAGTGTTAACACTAATGTGCTTATTGCAAATCCTAACGCAGTTAGTATACTAGCTATTGTGATTCCCTGCTCTCTGAAAAGCGTTCTAATTCTTTCAGCAAGAGTTGTGTCTTCGTAAAGGATTCTTTGAATTGTATTTTTTATTCTGCTGACCTGTGTTCTCAGTTGTTCTCTATTGTTACTTAGAACTTCTAACCTTATGGCTTTCTCCTCCTGCAAATCTTTTAAACGCTTAGAAATTCTGTTTTTTACTTCTTGTTCTAGGTTCAAATCATCAGCATCAGCAAGTTTTTGTTTCTCTTTGTTTATATCTTCATCCAGCTGACCTAGTTTTGACAGATTATTTGCTATTTCACCTCTGATGGTTTGTAGTGATTGATTAAGGGCTTCTATTTCTCTCATAGGTAATAGTTCATGTGGAGTCTTCAGTGAAGTTTCCTCAGAAAAAGAAGTCTCTATCTCTTGTATAAGTTGATCAGCCTCATCTGCAAGTTTATTAAGATCTTGCAATGGAACAGATTCTATTTGAGTAGCAGTTGGTAGTCCTAGTTCTGCTTGTTGAAGTAAGGAAACAACATGGGAAGGTGATGACCGTGTGCTAGGCACAATATCTAATTGCCTAAGTCGATTAGCAGTAAGTTTTTGTTTTAGTGAAACTTTTGATAGAAACTTAGCAGGATTAGATTTATATGTAAGTTGGACTTTTTCTCCTTTATCGCTAGTTGTATATAAATGATTTGCTTCCATTTTGAACTGGTTTGGATCTAAAACATCAGGTTCTTCTCCTAAACTTTTGTAGAAATCTCTAACTTTACCTTCCAGAAGTTCATGTCGTGCCACCTCATAATGCAGTGAATGATGATAGGGAACCAAAGGGATTGCTTCGCTCATGTCGTCCGCTGGCTCAAATAAATCTTCAAATCCACCTTCTGCCATTTGTAACTTATTTTTTATTTTGAAAATAAAAAAAGATGGCACAATCGTTCGGTTCTGTTCTTGATCCTTACAGAAGGCTGAAAGAACCTCTCGGGGTAAAAGGAATAAGGCAAACAGTTATAGTTACAAATAATCCTTCTACTATTGATCAGAATGAAATACTTACTGTTAGGTTTCCTAATCTAGGTAAGAACGATGTTATTGTACCAGGCACTGTAAGACTATCATTCAAATTAGAATTAGAATCTGGCTCAGATGCAAATAGGACTTTGGCTTATAATGTAGGAAGAGCAATTGTGAGGAAGATTACTGTCAAACTGGAAGGGCGGGAAGTGATGTCATTGAATAATGCAGATGTTTTTTTAGTTTACGCAGATAATTGGTTGACTGACAATGAAAAGAAAAACAGAGTGTTTCAAGGGATTCAGTCAGACAATGGGATAAAAGTTAGAATAGGAGCAGGAGATAAAGCTGACAACAAAAAAGATAACGCTGTCAATGTTGCTTTTGGAAACAAATTTTGTATTCCACTTGACTTTGAACTCATAAATTCACATCCTCCCTTCTATCAAGGAGCATTGCGTGACAGGCTGTCATACGACCTGACTTTCAATAGTTATGATCGTGTTATGCTTTCACAAGACCCGGAAGCAAAGTATAAGGTGTCTGGAATTTCTTTAGAGTTTGATGTTGTAAACCATCCTGAACTGGCTAGACTTATAGAAAATCAGTACAGTTCTAAGCTGCCTATCTATTATGAAAGAGTGTTGAATCACAGTACACTTTCAAAAAGCCAGGCTGATCCAATCTGGAACATTAACTTGAATACACCAGCTAGGTCAATGAAGGGAATACTTATGTTGTTTGAGGAACCAAAAGATTCATATGAAAGGCAAATAGAAAAGTTTTACAATCCACTAATCAATAGAGTATATTGCACAATTGAAGGGCAGCCAAACCAAATATTTGCATCTGGCATGCTGCCATACCAACACTATGATGAAGCAAGAAAGTACTTTACTGGAGGAAGATTGAAAGACCCAACATCTGATCTTGTGGCTAAAGATCTACATTTACACGGTGTTGGCGTAGAAGATTTCTTGACAAATAAATATGCGTTATGGCTGGATCTCAGAACAACTGACGACAACAAACTGCATGGAAGTGGAAGGCGAATTGAAAACGGATCAGAAGGAATCACAATACAAATTGAAAAGGAAGTAGGGAGTAGTAGTAAATCAGTTAAGATCTACGTGTTTGTTGTGTCAGATGCGCAGTTAAACATCTCTGAAAGCAGATTACAGGATATTGTTTATTGAACGTGTTAAAATGAAGTATCTAGATTTTCTTCCAAAAGATCCACACTGTTCTTTGATTTGTGGGGCAACAGGTTGCGGCAAAACAAGATATGTTTTGGATTTATTACAGACTGTTTACATAAATCACTTTGAACACATAGTCATATTCTGTCCAACCATAAAGCATAACAGAACATACAAGGAGAGAAAATTCATATGGTCTGATCAAAATATATTTATTGTAAATCCTTCTGATCGTCTAAATGTTTGCTTGGAGCATTATTTCGATCTTTTTCAGAACACGCCAACACTGTTTATTATTGATGACTGTGCAGCAGAACGTGACATTGTTAGAAAGAAAAGTGCACTAGCAAAGCTTGCATTCAGTGGACGACATGCATTAATATCAGTTTGGATATTAACACAAAAATACAATGCAGTTCTGAAAGACTTTAGAGAGCAACTCAAAACAATAACATTGTTCTATTCAAAGGACCGCGACAGTTTTGAAGAGTGTCTTCGAGAAAATGATGTCATTGAAAACAAACAGGAGAGAGAAAGAATAAAGAATAATCTGAAATCTTCTAAGCACTCGAAACTGGTTTTAAAAACTGATCAACCAGTTCAGTATGTATGTTTGTAGAAATCCTTGCTAAGTTCTTACTCAAGTTCTTACTCAAGTTCTTGTCAAGTTCTTACTCAAGTTCTTACTCAAGTTCCTACCTAAGTTCTTGTCAAGTTCTTGTCAAGTTCTTACCCAAGTTCTTACTCAAGTTCTTGTTAAGTTCCTACCTAAGTTCTTACTCAAGTTCCTACCTAAGTTCTTGTTAAGTTCCTACCTAAGTTCTTACTCAAGTTTAATTTCTAGATTTTAATTTTATTCTGCATCAAAATAAAATGAACTGTGATGAATTGCTGATGCAGACTGCTACAGATATTGAAATCTGTGACAGTAGGACTATACCTGATAAAAAAGAAAGATTGTATTCACTTGCTGTTTGTGGAAAAACAAAACACTACCTTGGGCAGCAGTTAACTGTGGAAGAAGTACAACATCTTTCCTCAGAAGATATAGAAAAGTATCATGGACGGTATGAATCAGTGCTTGGTTCTAAGATGGTTAGAAGTATTGGACAGACTGTTATAGGTTTGTACACAAAGATTTTTGGACATTTTACACCTCTCGACTCGGAGGAAGACTTAACACATGATCTAACTCATGACCCTGTTGTTTCCAAGTCCCTCGAATCTCTTGCCTGTGGCCTGTATTATCGATTTGGTGCTTTATTAGTACCATTTGTTGCTGGATTAATTACTTTCAAACACATTAATTTTCAGAATAAAAAAGATGACAGATCAGTTGAAGCAGACAGTGGAGCAGACGAAAATACCAGAAGTGAACACAGTGACAAAGAAACCTGGTAGAGTAGAAGCAGGAAAAAAACTAGCCGAATGGAACAGACAAAAAAAGTTAAATCAAAAGGCAAAGCAGAACATTATGTCTGAAGTTGAGCAGACACCAAACATTCCTGAAGTGACTAAGGTCACACAAACTGATCAAGAATTAAAATCTTCATTTCTATCATACAGAAAAGTAGCTGTAGCAGCTGTTGTTGGAGGAGGTGGATACTTGCTTTACAAACTTTGGCAAGGCAAATATAAAGTGTCAGAAAAACCAAAATCAGAAACACCAAAATCAGAAACACCAAAACCAACAAACAAAGCAGTACAAACAATAACAAAGCCCACAGTAGTACCTGCAGTGGATTCATTTCATATGGAATAATTTTAATATTTTAATTTTGATAACATAAAAATGAGTTCTGAAAAGACAATAGTTAATCTAGTTTATCACGCTGCAGTGATTGGAGGCTTGAGTGTAGGTTACACAATGCTGGGTAAAAGTCTCCTCAGAATGAAACCAGCCGACTTGGGAAAGTTAGACTTCGAAGACGGTGCTAAACTAATTGGTGTTGTGACAGCTTCCTTTGCAACAAAAGACTTCCTGGTGAAGCAAGGAATTATTCCAGAAAATATAAACATGTAAGACAATAAAATGGCTAGCTTGGTTATGATGGTGGGAGGTGCGATTGTAAATGCGCTTGCATTTTCTGGCAGCAACTATTTGTTTTCTAAACTGCAAAATGGTGAAGAGAGGGAAAGGCACAACAAAGCCATGGAACAACTGGCGAAAGCACAGGATGAATACGAGAAGAAACGAATTGTGCAGTTAGACTTTATGAATGATAAACTCAGGCAGCAAGGACATGCAAACAAAACCTTTGCCAATGTTGATGCAGCCATTCAAGAATACTATCTTGTAACTGGAAAGAAAATGAAGACAAGTGCTCCTCCAAAACTGGGTGACTTTTATCAGCCTTCAGAAGAGCAGAAGGTGGGCGAGATTGTTTTCATTGTTATTGGTATGGCTGTTGTTTACTTTATTGCGCGTGCTGTCAAATCTTAATATTCTGTCATTTAAAAAACCATGAGTGATGCTTTGTTATCTAAAATATATTATTCCCCAAAAGGATACTGGAAAGGAAGAACTGCTATTGACAAGCTCAGTGACGCAGCAGGTGTTTCTCAAGATATAGCAAAGAAATGGTTGTCAAAGCAGGCAGTTTGGCAGATCTATTTACCTGCACCAAGAAAAATTACACGACCACACTTTGTTAACATTAAACCAAATGACACTCATCAAATAGACCTGCTGTATTTACCGCATGACACAGTCAGAAGGAAGAAATATAAGTATGCACTGACTGTAGTTGATGTTGCAACAAGATACAAAGATGCTGAACCGTTGACAGAGAAAAGTGCTATAGCTACAGCTGTTGCCCTGCAAGAAATTTACAGACGTGGACCACTAAAGTATCCCAGAATGATTCAGTGCGATGATGGTAAGGAGTTTAAAGGAGCTGTCAACCAGCTTCTGTTAAAACATCATGTTACAGTGAAGAGAGGTATTCCAGGAAACCACAGGTCACAGGCTATTGTTGAGAGCTTTAACAAACAGTTGGCAGAAAAACTGTTTTCATATCAGTACCATCAGGAATTTTTGGACACAGAAAGTAAATTGCGTAACACTGAATGGGTCAAAAGATTACCATCAGTACTTAGAGCAATGAATCTGGAGGTATTTAAAGCTACAGGGTTAAGACCAGTTGATGCAATCAAACAGAAAACAATACCTGTTGCTCCAAAGTCAACAACACCAGTGGCATTACTACCTTTCAATCAGAAAGTCAGATATTTATATGCACCCGGTGAAGCTGAGGGTGACAGCAGGAAGCGTGCAACGGATCCAATCTGGAGTATTGACATTCATGAAATCAAGAGAGTAGTAGAGACAAATCCACCTATATATTACTTGAGAGAACCAGCACCGCAAAGAGCCTTTGTAAAAGAGGAATTACAATTAGTTCCACGTGGTACAAATGTTAAATGATTTTTTATTTCAGATTTTATAGTGTTAACAAAAATGGAAGCTCTGAGAAAGAATTCTAAGCAACTTCATTTTTTTAATTTATATTTTTATTTTGAGTTATAAAATCAAACTCACAGCGATGGAAGACTCTGTATTGGAATCTTTATCGACAGTATTTGACACCGTTGAATTACAAGTAACGGATCCTCAAAATGTGCAGTCCAGTGTGCAAGACGCCATTGAACAAATTCCAAACAATTTGTTGATTGAACCTCCAGTAAAAGTGCAGATAGTCAGTTTAATAAAATACAAAACAGTCAGTGATGAGGTGCTAGAAGTTCATGTTTCAACCAGACAACTAGCACTTAATTCTATGACAGAATTGAATGGAAACTGGGCAGATGAAATGATGAAACGGTTTGAGCAAGCTGCAGAGGATGCAAAGATGAAAGGATCCGGATGGTCAGAAGGTGAAATTCTAAAAATAGAATTGAAGCTAAGTAAATTTGCCCCCATCAGAGGTAGAAGTTACATACCTTTACCTCCTGCTCTTGTCAAAAAACGTGCTGTGCTGAACATAAAGAATGATGATGACAAATGTTTTATGTGGTGTGTTCTGGCAAGACTGTACAGTGTAAAGAAAAATGCAGAAAGAGTGTCTAATTATCATGCATACAGAAATAAACTAAACTTTACTGGTATTGAATTTCCTGTCAGCATTACAAGCATTGACAAATTTGAACAGCAAAACAAACCCATCACCGTAAATGTTTACACGTGGGATGAGGAAGATGAACTGAAACCAGTCAGAATATCAAAGAACTCACCAACGATTGGTGATTGTGATACTAACCATGTTGACATGTTACTAATGACTGATGGTGTAAAATATCATTACACTTTGATTCGTACAATGAGTAGACTGATGGCGAGCACAAGCAATCACAATAGTAAACAAGACTTTTGTAGGCGATGTCTCTTGCGTATTCCATCAATTCATGCAGCACTTATACACAAGCAACATTGTAAGAGCGTTGATGATGCGGTTGTGAAGTTAACAACACCACCGCCAGACAGCAAAGTGTATTTTAAGAATGTATGCAAACTACAGAAAAGTCCTTATGTTGTTTATGCTGACTTTGAATCTATCATTGTGCCATATGAAGGACCTTTACCAAAAGACCTACCTAAAACAGTAACTCTAAGTAATCATCAAGTCTGTTCATATGCATTTATTGTTGTTAGTTCAGATGGTAAACATTCTAAACCGCAATTGTACAGAGGACCTAATGCAGCAAAGAACTTCTTACAGCAAATGAACCAAGTGCGAAATGACTGCTCCAAACAACTGAATCTTTCAGACATTGTTATGAAACCTGAAGACCAAGAACAGTTTAACTCTACCACACAGTGTTGGATATGCGAACAAAGTCTAACACCAAACACAGACAATCCAATAGTAAGAGATCATGATCATGTAAGTGGGCAGTTCCGAGGAGCAGCACACAGCAAATGTAATCTACAATTAAAGTTTGATCCTAAGACTTGGAAGCTTCCAATCTTCTTCCATAACTTGCGCGGTTATGATTCACATCTGATCATGCAGGCAGTAACTGATGAATACAAAGCAAGATGCATTGCGCAGTCTTCAGAAAAGTACATGGCCTTTACTCTGAATAGTTTACACTTCTACGATTCTGCTCAACATCTGATGGGAACACTTGAGTCTTTATCTTCATCACTAACTGCTTTCCCAATCACATGTAAGTACTTTGACAGTGACTTAGTTAGAAAGGGAGTCTATCCATATGAATACATGGATTCGTGGGAGAGGTTTGATGAAGATGAGTTACCACCAAAGGATGCTTACTTCTCACGGCTGAAGGGTAAAGGTATAAGTGACGAAGACTATGAACACGCTAAGACTGCATGGAATAAATTAGGATGTAATACAATGGGTGATTATCATGATCAATATTTGTTGGCTGATGTTTGTTTACTTGCAGATATATTTGAGAATTACAGAAGAACATGTATGAAGCACTACAATCTAGATCCTTCACATTACATATCTGCACCAGGCATGAGCTGGGATGCATTTCTTAGATTTACAGGAGTAAAGATTGACTTGCTATCAGATCTACCTACACTTCAGATGATTGAAAATGGACTACGTGGAGGAATCAGTATGGCTTCACACAATTACTGCAAAGCCAACAACAAATACTTGGACGACTTTGATCCTATGAAACCTTCTAATTACATCATGTATCTAGATGCAAACAATTTGTATGGTTGGGCAATGTGTCAGACGCTTCCACTTCGGAACTTTAAGATCTATTCAGGACCATTTTCACAATGTGTTGTGCTGACAATATTAAAAGCAGGCCCAGACAGTCGAAAGGGATGGATACTAGAAGTTGACTTAGACTATCCACTATCACTTCATGATCTACATAATGATTATCCTTTAGCGGCTGAGAGGTTAAAAGTAAACCCAAGAGAACCTCCAAAGCTGGTGCCCAATCTGTTTCACAAAAAGAAGTATGTGTGTCACTACAGACTGTTACAGTTTTACATTAGACATGGATTAATTTTGAAGGCTGTTCATCGTATAATTTTATTTGATCAAGAACAGTTTATGAAACCTTACATCATGAAAAACACAGAACTGAGAACCAAAGCCGCTGATGCATCAGAGAAAGACTTTTTTAAACTGATGAACAACAGTTGCTTTGGTAAGACAATGGAAAACCCACACAAGAGAAAGGATGTTAGACTTGTTACAAGAGAAAATGAGGCCATCAAGCTGACATCCAAACCACAGTATCAAGACTTTAAATACTTTCATGAACAGCTGTATGGTATCTTAATGAAAAAACTTGTAGTCAAGCTTGACAAACCAGTATTCATAGGCTTTACTGTGCTAGAGTTGTCAAAACTGTTGATGCTTGAGTTTTTGTATGATTATCTGAAACCAAGATATCCCAAATCGAGAGTACTTTACACAGACACAGATTCATTCTTACTTGACATTCCAGCGGATGACATTTACAAAGATCTAGAAGCTGAAAGTCCTGCAGTAAAAGGAAAAGATTCTTTTTATGACACTTGCGACTACCCTAAAGAATCACCATTGCACTCAAATGTTAACAAGAAGGTTATTGGAAAGATGAAAGATGAAATGAATGGGAAGATAATTAAGGAGTATGTTGGATTGCGTGCAAAGATGTACAGTGTTGCAAGTGAGAAAGGGGTGGTTAAAAAAGCAAAGGGTGTAAGCAAACAGGTTGTAAAGTCGAGCATATCGCATGATAACTACAAGGAAGCACTGTTTCAGAAGCGAGTGTTTCACCATGACAACCCTAAGATCAGTTCCGCGCTTCATCAGATCAACACAACTATTGTAAACAAGAAATCTTTAGATGCTAATGACACAAAGCGCGTTTATTCATCACCAGAATATTCTTATGCAATTGGGCACTGGAGGACAAACGCGGCTCCAAATAGTCTGAGTGTGTAATAAGAATTTTTGTCAATCGGGAAAACCCGCTATGACAGCTTTGTTTTGACTGCAGCGTTGCTTGCGTTGGGGAAGTGTTTGTGAAAGGGGAGTAGGCTTTGTTGAGTTTCAAAGCAGTCACCAAGTACACTTGTCAAAAGCTTGAATCAAATAAACAAGTTTTAATATTCATGAACCACGTGATACACCAGAACCAATCGTGGTGGAACAATATTACACAAGTCATTTGCATAAAGTGCACTCGGTGGCCGCCTGAAAAGGCAGCCTAAATATTGAAGCGTTGTGAAGCGAAGCAGAGATACTGTAGCCGTTGAAACAGAGTGACCCAAGCCGCCGGTTTACCAGCAAGACCTACCGTTCACGCGTGAACGGTACTATTTTTAGAATCCTAGAATTCTTGAGAATTTCGGAGCTGGCTTGTTTCTGGTACAGGCAAAATTGAGTTTGTGTAACACAGGAAGTTGTGAAATACGTCACGGCAAAATTGTTACCAAAAACATCATAGATCGTATTGTGCAGGGTCAACTGCAACAAACTCAAACCGAGCCATTCATTCCTTCTTGTATTTGAGCGACTTATATACCAACATTTTTATGTCTTATTTTCAGCACAGGTGTAGGAAAAATCATAAAACAAAATGTTATTTATTTTCTAATTTAACATTTTTTTTACAAATATGACCATGGTCTTTTAAACATACAGTGACATTAAACATTGTTATGTTAAAAAAAAGAAAAAAGAAAGAAAGCTTTTGCGCACAAATCAGAAATACAGGCCAAACCGTGAGTTTCTGTGGCAAAGCGCGACAGAGGAAATTGCACTGGTTTTATTTTTAGATCAGTGGGAAATTTTCAAGAACAGACGCTTGCATTTGGATGTGTCCAATGATAGTAGGTTTGGTTGTGATCAATCAGAATAATGTAGGCAGGGATGTCGTTAGGCGTCGGACATCGGACATATAACGATGAAAATCCCCAAATGTCCGATTCACATTGCCGCATGTCGGTCAGATGTCCTATCGTTTTAGCCTGAGCGTGGTCATTGTCCGATATGTACTCCATTCCTTCGGACAGCGCGATATTCGTTAATTTTCATTTCAAGATACAAATCTTCTAAAAGACCGAACGCTCTCGTGTTCAGCTGACACTGAAGTTGCCAGTACCGTATGATCTTTTCTTTTGTTGGGAATTCCCGATCCGCCACAGAGATGCAGCGCACTGATCTAAACTGACTAGTGCATGCTACAGGAGTACGGGAGACAACTCCAACTGACTAAATTTGTCGTCTGCTTTTGTTTTCGATACGAGACGATTATTTAGCTTGCTGTAAATAAAACGAAAGGGGAGACCAACAGCAAAAAATCCAGGATATCCATAAAGAACACCTGCAACGGCTCGTAATTTCCGTGGTTGTATAAGAGAAAGGGAGAATGTACGTTCTGGGTTACTGATTCCGACAGACCCGGCATTGGTTCAAAACAACCTTACTTTACTGTATTTTTTTTTGTATGGATTTATGCAGTATTTTTCTGATTTTGTCGCATGTTTCATTTTAGTAAAAGTTTAGTCCAGAAGCCTATTTTTGGTTAATATTTAGGGTCTGTCGGAATCGGTGAGCCAGAACGTACATTCCCCCTTTCTCTACAGCTGGTCCCAACCCCCTCCTTCTCCCTCCCTCATCCACCTCTGTCTCCCACCCACTTCCAACCCCGCCCCACTTTTATTCGAGTCAACAGGAGACTGTTGTCCCTTCAAACTATGGACTCTTTTTCTTCACAGCTAGCGTACTTTCGCCGCCTGTGTCAAGATTATCTATTTTCTCTCTGTGTTCGAACAGCAATGACCAATCAGTCTGCATTGATCATAGATTATTGATCAGTAGAAAGGCTGGATTAGGAGCAGGTATTTGTGCAGCGTTGAGCCCTCAGCCGAAAGCATGCGGACGCTTTAGTCTTCCTGTCAAGTGACAACATGAGTTGAGAAATTTGTTGCATAACTTCGGTCGCGTCCTTTTGAGGTGGACACTCAATTTCCGACAGGTTTCCATTCATGGCAGACAGGTTCAAGTGCACATTGCCTAATTTTTGGCAGGTTCGCTTCAGCATCGGAGTGAATATATAGATATTAGTATGGAACATCAACAGAAAAGAATTTAGAAAAAAGATACTGAGATTAGGTGATTATGCAACGTTTTGTTTAAGGCGTTGTAATTTAAGTGATCTCATATTGCTTTTACTTGTCTACAAATATTGTAGGGTAGGTTAAACGTGTTATAGAAACCTGGTCACATGGCTGGCGCAAAGTTAGGAAATTATAGTCAGCGAAAAATGATAGTATCTTTCCACATTGTTTAACAAACAAAAAAAAGTTATATGAGAAAACAACAACAATTGTACACGTACAAGTTGGAGCATCGTACATTCGTGTTCTTCTGTAGATAAATCAAGTTTGTCTATACTTACAAAGGTGACTCATGTTGGCTGAAACTTGTTAACATTTGTGTTTGTGTGAAACAAGACAGTGATGCATATATCGTTTTCCGTTAGAGAAGCGAACTTGTCCCAGTTTTCAGTGACACAAAACGTCTATGAAGGAAGCGATTTAATTGCAAATTTATGGCGAATTAGCTCACAGGTGACGGCAAGAGGTTTCTCTTTGTTTCGAAAGCAGGACGTGATTAACTCAGCAGGAAGACGACCTGCACGAAAGATGTCAAAGCGAGAGGAGCAAGATTAATCCATTGCTTTTCAAACGAAAAGTAGCAAGGTTTTCATGTCACGCGCACCTGACAGTGTGCAGAGAAAGAATTGATTGTCAGCCATGGATAACACAGCTTCGTGGAAAAGACGATTTCATCAAAAGGTGAGTAAAATTTGAATGGTTTATTTGATTTTTTTTCCATTATGAATGTTTTGTTCTTAAATTGTTTGCTTCTGTGTTTTTTTCTTACCTGTTTGTTTAATGGTTTGCTTGCCTTTGTATTTTATACCATTATTTATTTGCCTTGGTGTCTATCCTTTATCCAGTTTTATCATGCGCTTATCTGCTTATTTTTGTCTGTCGATTATTTGGTTGGATAGTCGGTACATCAATTGCTGCCATTTATGGAGAAGAAATAGTGTTTGTTTTCCACACACAAAATGAAAACCAGAAGACCAAGGACATGATAAGAGGGTGAAGGAAAATTTCGGGCGAGAGGGAGACAGAGAGAAAGAGAGAGAGGGAATGAGAAAGAGAGAGAGAGAGGGCAAGAGAAAGAGAAAGAAATAGAGAGAGAGAAATAGAGAGAGAGAGAGAAAGAAAGAGACAGAGAGAGAGAGAGAGATAGAGAGAGAGAGAGAAAGAGAAAGAGAGACAGAGAGAGGGAAAGAGACAGAGAGAGAGAGAGGACGAGAGAGAGACAGAGAGAAAGAGAGAGGGGGCAACAGAGAGAGAGGGCAAGATAAAGAGAGAGAGAGGAAAAGAGAAAGAGAGAGAGAGAGGGCGAGAGAGAGAGAGAAATAGAGATAGAGAGAAATAAAGACAGATAGAGAGCGATAGAGAGAAAGAGAGAGAGAAGGAAAAAGAGAGAAAGAGAGAGAGAGAGAGAGAGAGAAAGAGAGAGAGAGAGAGAGAGAGAGAGAGAGAGAGAGGGCACGAGAAAGAGAGATTGAGAGA
>NW_027126101.1:0-10000 GCF_037325665.1 Littorina saxatilis | reverse complement strand
TTTACAAAAAGCCGGATATGACGTCATCAAAGACATTTATCGAAACAATGAAAAAAAGACCAGGGATGTCATACCCAGGAACTTTCATGTAAAATTTCATAAAGATCGGTCCAGTAGTTTACTCTGAATCGCTCTACACAGACAGACAGACAGACAGACAGACAGACAGACACACATACACCACGACCCTCGTCTCGATTCCCCCTTTATGTTAAAACATTTAGTCAACACTTGACTAAATGTAAAAAGGAAAGAAAGAAGGAAGGAAAAAAAGAAAGAAAAAAAAAAAGAAAAAAAAGGCTCTGCATGTCGACACCCCGTGGCATTATTATCGTGGGAGCACTTTAAGGATATTGAGGTGGTCAGCCAAGCTCTTGTCTCAGCGAGTAACGAGTGAAGAAGAGATGATGATGACAATCGACTGAGCTGGCCATTTGGGGGGCTAGGGTCAAGTCTTGGACAGTGCTAAGATCCGACGGCTCTTCAATCAGGGACAGAAAATTAGGCAGCGGAGGGAAGAGGATAGCCGGCCGGCTGGTATAGGAGGACTAAGCTTCAACGCGTTGTTGTGACACATTTTGCTGGTCACAGATAGAGATGATTCTTCTTGTCATACTGACACGTCCTTACCAATACCTACTAAAAGAACAAGATACCGTGAGCCACAGTGAACGACCCTTTCCAGATTTCTCAGCTCGTCCAGTCGAAACACCCATAGAAAGTTTACCCTGCACAGATCATCAACAGAATTCTCTCCGACAGAAAAGAGAGATTGAGGTCATCCAACCTGGTCGACCTTCTGCGGAAATTTCTCAATCGAAAAGCCTATCGCACAGCAGCCTTGAACCCTCAGACCTGCCCTGGGAAAGAGAGGGTGCCGTCAATCGAGCCACGCTTCGCAGACCTTCCACGACTTTAACGACGTGTTCAGGCGACACTCTTGTGGAAAGCACTCCCCTGGGGCACATAGATCCTTCTCATCTTCACGAGCACAGAGAAGGCCGCGACAGCTTTTCCACGACTCGCCGATCCTCCTCGGCGTTGACTTCGTGTTCTGGTGGGAGTCGTCTGGAGTGCGTACTCCCCGGCGCCATCGAGCAGCTGGACACCGAGCTGGAGAGAGACGGGGCTGTTATCCGTGCAAGGCTTTCGCAGCTGGAACTGTGGGACCTCAGGTCAGAAATGGATGTGGCGCTGGAAAAAAGCACCCACAAGAATCATCAGTGTAAGCATCCCCAAGAAGGACCCAAGCAGAACAAAAGCAGCCAATGGGAAATACAATCTGAAGGAGATTCTAAAGGCAAGAAGGGTCATGGAAAGGGAAGTGACCATCGAGACGAAAGATCTCCAGAAAACAAAAGATTTCCAGAAAAACAACCTCAAGACGCGCACCACAAACGACACTGTAATCCCGAAAACAACCCAAAATGGCAAAGGCAGACCATCCCAAACCATCACACGCCTACACACCGCAAGACAAGCATCACAGATCTTGCTGTTAGAAAGGACCTCAGCCTGGAAGAGGATCCAACCTGGGAAAAGGATCTCCAGGGTGAAACAGTCGCCCTCAGTCAGTCCAATCCTCCCTGGCAAAGGGACGGTGCGGTCAATCATTCCATGGCCGGACGACTTTCCGCGGACCTCTCTGCGAATACTCCGGACTGCGGTCAGCCCGGAGAACTGACCGGCTGGGACCTGGAGTGGGCGAGGAACGGAGCCATGAACCATGCCATGCTGGGACGGTTGACCGTCGACGGCAAGGACATCAGTCCCAAGCACAAGATGGCGGTAAGCTAATTAAAGCCTCTCCCCCCCCCAACACCCCCCTCCCCCAACCAGCAAAAAACCCAAATTGTTTCCGACGACAAGGCCCCAAATATGAGGGTATAGTAGGTAGGTCGGTTACCTTTTATTAGGATTAAAGTTTGTGTTTTATTTGGTTTAAACAATGTTTTTATTCATGGTTTACATGTTCATGAAATTTACATTATCATAAAGCGAAAACAACAACAAGCCTACGGCTTACGGTGGTGTCTTCACAACAAACTTGCAATCAGAAATGAGTTTCGTTTACACAGGCGCATGTGGCTTTTCATTGGTCAGAAATCGTGCGATCTGTGTGCTCTGGATATCGCAGAAGAGTCACGTTCTTAGTAAAGTCTGCAAAATCGAATGTTGACATTTTTAATCATTTATATTTAATTTTGAAGGGCTAAACATATTCTGCGGTCGGGGGGTGGGGGGGGGGGGGTCGTTTGGAGAATCGGAAACATTGATTTGTTTTGTTGGCCTGAAAAGAAAACTTTAACTTAAAACCCTGGTCAGACGATAAGGAGTGTGTCTCTCATGTAAATTCAGGGTATTCAGCTGGTATTTCCTTGTTTTTTACTACCTATTTTATTCATGTTTTTATTACTTAGTTAGTGGAAGAATCTTTTGTAATGTATGTGTGATGGTGTATGCTTTTAATTAAGCGTTGTTGACTATGAATGTAGATGTAAATGCTTGTATAACTGTGTTTTAATTTTAAATGTGTCAAGCGCAAAGAGCATAATTGTAAAGTTATGATGTTGCGCTATATAAATGCTCATTTATTATTATTATTATTATTATTATTAAATAACGTAGCCTATAATTATATAAACATTTGAACAAAACTGCACACGCTTCTACTGCATAAAACTTTTTACACTTGACAGACTACACACTACATAGTACTTCTATTCTGTGCGACTAAAACCACTGGGTCATTAAAGTTAACGGGTGAGAAATGAACAGATGTAACGGCCATGGCTACCCTATGTTTACAGACGGTCTAACCACACGTAGTATTTCTTTTCTGTGTGGCGGAACACGGGGTCATTAAAGTTCACAGGTGAGAAATGAACAGGTGTAATTGTCATTGCTTCCCCATGTCCAGAGACAGACCCACCCATCGCGCTTTTGTTCACCTGTGATGGACCCTTTTTACATTTAGTCAAGTTTTGACTAAATGTTTTAACATAGAGGGGGAATCGAGACGAGGGTCGTGGTGTATGAGTGTGTGCGTGTGTGTGTGTGTCTGTGTGTGTGTGTGTGTGTGTGTGTGTGTGTGTGTGTGTGTGTGTGTGTCTGTCTGTCTGTGCGTGTGTGTGTGTAGAGCGATTCAGACTAAACTACTGGACCGATCTTTATGAAATTTGACATGAGAGTTCCTGGGAATGATATCCCCGGACGTTGTTTTCTTTTTTTCGATAAATACTTTTGATGACGTCATATCCGGCTTTTTATATTTAGTCAAGTTTTGACTAAATATTTTAACATCGAGGGGGAATCGAAACGAGGGTCGTGGTGTATGTGCGTGTGTCTGTGTGTGTGTCTGTGTGTGTGTCTGTGTGTGTGTGTAGAGCGATTCAGACTAAACTACTGGACCGATCTTTATGAAATTTGACATGAGAGTTCCTGGGTATGAAATCCCCGAACGTTTTTTTCATTTTTTTGATAAATGTCTTTGATGACGTCATATCCGGCTTTTCGTGAAAGTTGAGGCGGCACTGTCACGCCCTCATTTTTCAACCAAATTGGTTGAAATTTTCGTCAAGTAATCTTCGACGAAGCCCGGGGTTCGGTATTGCATTTCAGCTTGGTGGCTTAAAAATTAATTAATGACTTTGGTCATTAAAAATCGGAAAATTGTAAAAAAAAATAAAAATTTATAAAACGATCCAAATTTACGTTTATCGTATTCTCCATCATTTGCTGATTCCAAAAACATATAAATATGTTATATTCGGATTAAAAACAAGCTCTGAAAATTAAATATATAAAAATTATTATCAACATTTTTTTTTCGAAATCAATTCAAAAACACTTTCATCTTATTCCTTGTCGGTTCCTGATTCCAAAAATATATAGATATGATATGTTTGGATTAAAAACACGCTCAGAAAGTTAAAACGAAGAAAGGTACAGAAAAGCGTGCTATCCTTCTTAGCGCAACGAATACCCCGCTCTTCTTGTCAATTCCACGTGCACTGCCTTTGCCACGGGCGGTGGAGTGACGATGCTACGAGTATACGGTCTTGCTGCGTTGCGTTGCGTTCAGTTTCATTCTGTGAGTTCGACAGCTACTTGACTAAATATTGTATTTTCGCCTTACGCGACTTGTTGTAAAAGTTGAGGCGGCACTGTCACATCCTCATTTTTCAATCAAATTGATTGAAATTTTTGTAAAGCAATCTTTGACGAAGGCCGGACTTCGGTATTGCATTTCAGGTTGGTGGCTTACAAATTAATTAATGACTTTGGTCATTAAAAATCTGAAAATTCCGAAATCAATTTAAAAAAAATTTCATCTTATTCCTTGTCGGTTCCTGATTCCAAAAACATATATATAGGATATGTTTGGATTAAAAACACGCTCAGAGAGGTACAGAAAAGCGTGCTATGCAGCACAGCGAAACCACTACCGCGCTGAACAGGCTCGTCAGTTTCACTCCGTTATGCACAAGCGGCGGACTACGGTCATTGAGAAAAAATGCAGTGCGTTCAGTTTCAGTCTGTGAGTTCCACAGCTTGACTAAATGTAGTAATTTCGCCTTACGCGACTTGTTCTTTCTTTATTTGGTGTTTAACGTCGTTTTCAACCATTCAAGGTTATATCGCGACGGAGGGAAGGGGGGAGATGGGATAGAGCCACTTGTCAATTGTTTCTTGTTCACAAAAGCACTAATCAAAAATTTGCTCCAGGGGCTTGCAACGTAGTACAATATAATTTATTACCTTACTGGGAGAATGCAAGTTTCCAGTACAAAGGACTTAACATTTCTTACATACTGCTTGACTAAAATCTTTACAAACATTGACCATATTCCATACAAGAAACACTTAACAAGGATAAAAGGAGAAATAGAATCCATTAGTCGCCTCTTACGACATGCTGGGGAGCATCGGGTAAATTCTTTCTCGTCCCAACCAATATGGGACTCCCCCTAACCCGCGGGGGGCGTGATGGAGCCCAGAGTGACGGTCAATCAAGTGTATCTGACCATCTCAATGGATCAGCGGGGACAAAGAAAGCCAACAGAGCGTGTCAGCGCAAGGTGCACTGTGAAACCTCGCCTTGACGACCCCCCGACTAAAAGACTTTCCTCCTATTAAGAACGTGCTTTTTTACATTTAGTCAAGTTTTGACTAAATGTTTTAACATAAAGGGGGAATCGAGACGAGGGTCGTGGTGTATGTGTGTGTGCGTGTCTGTGCATGTGTGTGTGTAGAGCGATTCAGACTAAACTACTGGACCGATCTTTATGAAATGTTACATGAGAGTTCCTGGGTATGAAATCCCCAGATGTTTTTTTCATTTTTTCGATAAATGTCTTTTATGACGTCATATCCGGCTTTTTGTAAAAGTTGAGGCGGCATTGTCACACCTTCATTTTTCAATCAAATTGAAATTTTGGCCAAGCAATCTTCGACGAAGGCCGGACTTCGGTATTGCATTTCAGCATGGAGGCTTAAAAATTAATTGATGACTTTGGTCATTAAAAATCTGAAAATTGTAATTGAAATTATTTTTGTTATAAAACGATCCAAAATTACTTTTATTTTATTCTTCATCATGTTCTGATTCCAAAATCATATACATATGTTATATTCGGATTAAAAACAAGGGGGAGAGAGAGAGGGAGGGAGGAGATAAAGAGAGAGAGAGAAAGAGAGAGAGAGAGAGAGAGAGAGAGAGAGAGAGAGAGAGAGAGAGAGAGAGAGAGAGAGAGAGAGAGAGAGAGAGAGAGAGAGAGAGAAATTTGTTTTGATATTAGCGTCCTAAATCTTGACTATTATGAGTGAACTAATAATTTTGCGCCTCGATATTTGATTTATGTTCTTACGTTTTATGTTGGTATTGTAATGCTGTATACACCACACCTGAGTTTCTCCTCGTTGAAATAATAAAGTGTTCTATGTCTATGTCCAAATGCACATGCAGTCTTTCTCATAAAAGCAATACTATTCACCACCACATTTTTTGCTTGTTTGTTTAACGCCCAGCCGACCACGAAGGGCCATATCAGGGCGGTGCTGCTTTGACATATAACGTGCGCCACACACAAGACAGAAGTCGCAGCACAGGCTTCATGTCTCACCCAGTCACACTATTCTGGCACCGGACCAACCAGTCCTTGCACTAACCCTATAATGCCAGACGCCAGGCGGAGCAGCCACTAGATTGCCAATTTTAAAGTCTTAGGTATGACCCGGCCGGGGTTCGAACCCACGACCTTCCGATCACGGGGCGGACGCCTTACCACTAGGCCAACCGTGCCGGTCACACCACCACATTATTATCTGTGTAGGTTTTTACACGGGATAAGAACAACATTCAGCTGAAACAAATACCAACACTAACCCCAAAAAACCCACACCGACTGCTTACTGTTCATGGTATCCTCTTCTTCGCTCATGTGCTGAAACTCCCACGTTAACTAATGTTTGTGCACGTGTAGGAGTTTACGTGTGTGACCCTTTTTCACCCCGCCACTTAACAGGATATGACCTTTTTGTTGAATTAATTTAGTTTAATCACACCGAATTCAATCTGCTTAATTCATTCAGGACGAGATTCCTACTGTGTAAGTCATGCAGCCTTTTGTTTTAGTATGTGTCAAAGTGACAGGACGCTCAAGTTCCGTGCGGAGGCCTGGGCAGATCTATTCTTGGCACAAAGGGTCACAAATCCCACAAATAAGGCCTTAGAAAAATAAGGCCTCCCTTATTCTGAAATAAGGCCGTAAAGAAATAAGGCCTTAAAAAATAAGCCCATAAAAAAGTAAGGCCTCAGTTTAGAAATAAGGGCTTATTTCTTAGTTTTGTAAAGCTTTATTTTGGGGATTTTTGACCCTTTGTGCCAAGGATACAGATCTGTGGCGTTGAACAGACGGGCGCTGTGGCGGGGTGGTAAGAAGTCGGCCTCTTAATCGAAAGGTCGAGGGTTCGAATCCCGGCCGCGGCCGCCTGGTGGGTTGAGTGTGGAGATTTTTTCGATCTCCCAGGTCAACTTATGTGCAGACCTCCAAGGGGGTTATTCGTGTGTACACGCACGCACAAGACCAAGTGCGCACGGAAAAGATCCTGCAATCCATGTCAGAGTTTGGTGGGTTATAGAAACACGAAAATACCCAGCATGCTTCCTCCGAAAGCGGAGTATGGCTGCCTAAATGGCGGGGTAAAAACGGTCATGCAGTAAAATTCCACTCGTGCAAAAACACGAGTGTACGTGGGAGTTTCAGCCCACGAACGCAGAAGAAGAAGAAGAAATGTGGGGTTGAACATGATAGTGTACGCGGAAAGATGGCCGGTACTTTTTACCGTCAATCTCATTCTTCCAAAATAGACGTTTCCGGAAATAACTCTGCCATGGTTTCTAAGCAGATCTATGGCAGAGTTAAAAGCCCCAGACATCGAGTATAGTTTCTCAAAGCAAGGCGAACCGACTGCGCGCTAGCTACTGACCCCGGCTATATAAGCCCTGCCATCCCGACGAACAATTAACGGACAAACACTCAAGTCCTTAATGGCAAAAAACCGTAGGACTTTTAATATCAATTGTACTACTACGAACAACTAACTGCTGGCGAAATACCAATGAGAGTCCCATGGGACAGAAACCATCATCAGACGAACAACTTACTCTGATGTATATGTTATGCAGTGGTGTGCGCTTAATATGATGTCTCTGATATGCTGGGTATTTCGTGTTTCGACCGGGATTCGAACTCACGACCTCCCGATTAGGAGGCCGACGTCTTACCACCACGCCACATTAATATCTGGCTTTAACTTAAAGTTTAAGAACACTTGTCTCTGTTTACTCGTCTCTGTTTACTCGTCTATGTTTACTTGTCTCTGTTTACTCGTCTCTGTTTACTCTTCTCTGTTTACTCTTCTCTGTTTACTCGTCTATGTTTACTTGTCTCTGTTTACTCGTCTCTGTTTACTCGTCTCTGTTTACTCGTCTCTGTTTACTCGTCTCTGTTTACTTGTCTCTGTTTACTTGTCTCTGTTTACTTGTCTCTGTTTACTCGTCTCTGTTTACTCGTATCTGTTTACTCGTCTCTGTTTACTTGTCTCTGTTTACTCGTCTCTGTTTACTTGTCTCTGTTTACTCGTCTCTGTTTACTTGTCTCTGTTTACTCGTCTCTGTTTACTCGTCTCTGTTTACTTGTCTCTGTTTACTTGTCTCTGTTTACTCGTCTCTGTTTACTTGTCTCTGTTTACTCGTCTCTGTTTACTCGTCTCTGTTTACTTGTCTCTGTTTACTTGTCTCTGTTTACTTGTCTCTGTTTACTCGTCTCTGTTTACTCGTCTCTGTTTTTTTGTCTCTGTTTACTTGTCTCTGTTTACTTGTCTCTGTTTACTTGTCTCTGTTTACTCGTCTCTGTTTACTCGTCTATGTTTACTTGTCTCTGTTTACTCGTCTCTGTTTACTCTTCTCTGTTTACTCGTCTATGTTTACTTGTCTCTGTTTACTCGTCTCTGTTTACTCGTCTCTGTTTACTCGTCTCTGTTTACTCGTCTCTGTTTACTTGTCTCTGTTTACTCGTCTCTGTTTTCTCGTCTATGTTTACTTGTCTCTGTTTACTCGTCTCTGTTTACTCTTCTCTGTTTACTCGTCTCTGTTTACTCGTCTCTGTTTACTCGTCTCTGTTTACTTGTCTCTGTTTACTCGTCTCTGTTTACTTGTCTCTGTTTACTCGTCTCTGTTTACTTGTCTCTGTTTACTTGTCTCTGTTTACTTGTCTCTGTTTACTCGTCTATGTTTACTTGTCTCTGTTTACTCGTCTCTGTTTACTCGTCTCTGTTTACTCGTCTCTGTTTACTCGTCTCTGTTTACTTGTCTCTGTTTACTCGTCTCTGTTTTCTCGTCTCTGTTCATATAGCTCTGTTCCAGTACAACATTTGTCTCGGTTCATCTGGCTTTCTGACCAAAGCCGTTCTCGTTCTTTCTATAATTATACCGCTCGATGTGGAACCCTTGTGTCAGTGCATTTAATGAAAAACGACACCGATTACACAGACCAAGACGTCTCTTCGTGACCCGCCTTCCAAAAGTGAAATATCTGACTTCATAATGTGAATAAAAGCGGTTAATAAAT
Organism: Littorina saxatilis; assembly: GCF_037325665.1. Classification (NCBI taxonomy): domain Eukaryota; kingdom Metazoa; phylum Mollusca; class Gastropoda; order Littorinimorpha; family Littorinidae; genus Littorina; species Littorina saxatilis. The sequence continues at coordinate 866 of NW_027126101.1, read as the reverse complement.
CTGTCACGTTTTCTGCATATCATATCTTCCGATGAACTGACAAAGAATTGTGAGAAATACTTCGTCATGCATTATAGCAGTAGAACATTCCGTATAAGGTCACGTCACCGCTAGGCTGTGCAGGTATTAGTATCACATCTCATTTAAATAATGAAACGCTTGTCTCGGTTCACCTTACTTTCTTAGGCCAAAAAAAAAAATAGGTCTGTTTACGGTAACATAGGCCAAAAAAATAGGGTCGGTAGGTCGGGATTTTTTTTTTTTTTTTTTTTTTTTTTTTCCCAAAAAACCATATTTTTACGTTATTTTGCCAAAAAAACCAAGACTTTTTTTTTTTTCCCAAATGCCAAAAAAAAGTCTAGGGTCGCGCGAAAAAACTAGGGTCGGTCGGGTTACCGTAAACAGACCTATTTTTTTTTTTGGCCTTATACGTACTATAATAATTGTCTCCGTTCATCTGGCTTCATCAAAGCTGTTCTCTCTCTGCAGTGGCGCCTCGCCAACTAGCTATGAAGTACTCCGCCGAAATCAGTCCACCCGTATCGGACAAAATCAGACGCTGGCCCCACCCGGACCTACCCGCTATTTCAAACCGGGTATAAAGCCGGCAGACCTGTTCTCTGTCTATCTGTACTAAGGCTTAACATGGTGGTAGCGGCAAGTGTTTGAAGCCTTTCGGCCAGCTTGCAATTTTCGAGAAGGGAGTTTGATATGTGTGCTGGCATCTTGCGCATCCGTGCATTGTTCTGCCTTTCAAAAGGTTAGAAGCTGCAGCAGTAGAAATCAGAAAAAAGTATAATACAAAAAAAGAAAAGGAAAGAAAACAAAAATCAGAGAAAAGACTACATTGTGGTATATTTCTTCCT
>NW_027126100.1:0-33399 GCF_037325665.1 Littorina saxatilis | reverse complement strand
GAATGAAAATAAAACAGAGGCAATGTGGCTAGGATCCATGAAGAACAGTCTTGAGCAATACTGTAATATAAGATGGAAAAAACAGTTAAAAATTTTGGGTATAATATTTAGAAACGATATCGCTGCTTCTGACATTGAAGAGAATTGGTCAGTACGGTTTGATAGAATTGAAAGAATTGTTGGAATGTGGTCAAAACGAAATTTAAGCATTAGTGGTAAATTGTGTATAATTAAAACTTTTTTGATATCCCAGTTTGTATATGTTTTGCAGGCACTCTCTGCACCGACAAAAGTGCTTGATAGATTAAATACTATCCTTTTAAAATTTTTGTGGAAACGGAAGTACTCAAATAGTAAAGCTTTTGAAAAGGTGAAACGAACAGTTGTATGTAGTAACATAGAAATAGGCGGTATTAACATGATAAATATGCATGATATGCAGACATCCTTTTTGTTATGTTGGGCAGCCAGGTTACAACAAACCGATTTTGCAAATTGGCAATTAATCCCAAGACATTATTATGAGGTTCTCGGAAGCCAGCTGTGCTGCTTTAAATCAACTGCCAAACCAAAACAGTTTATTGGTCTGACCAGAGTTAAATCAAAATTTTGGCAACAAGTTTTAAAAATATGGATTGAGAACAGATATTTATTTCCTGTTCAAAAAGAAAATATTCTTGATCAATGTTTGTGGAATAATGCAGACATTATTTTTAGAAAGAATGTGTTGTGTTTTGATAAATGGATTGAAGCCGGTGTGAATTACGCGACTTGTTTTGTTTTAGGATCGATTTTGATAATGATTGAGAAAGGAGAATAGCCGGTGTTAGTTTTACAGTCGGTTTTATGAAGTTTGAGTAAAGAAGTGCGTGGTTTTTACCCTCCCTTTCGTTTTCCTTCCCCTTCTTTAGTTTGCTATTATTGTGCTTATCGTTTCCTGTTTCTACACACACACACACACACACACACACACACACACACACACACACACACACACACACACACACACACACACACACACACACACACACACAAATCGAATCTAAAACTATAGGAAAGAGCCGAAATGGCTGCACTCTAACTCATCTTTGATCTCCCAAAAGACTCCATAAACAAACTAGTGTATCAAGAGGCTGGCTGGCTGCCCCTCGATGAAGAAAGAAGACTAAAGTCGGCCCAGTACGTATCAAGAGCAAGTACTTTTGACAATGCTGTGAACGAAGAGCTCACTGCTGAGTTCGACACAATAACCTCGGCCTCTTACCAAAACCTAAAAAGAAAAACACCCAAAATACACGAAGCAACGATCCCACTAGCAGACTATATGTTCAACCGATATTTCAAGAAAGTGGGGGTAAACCCAGGTAGGATGGCCCACATTCCCATTCACCCCTTCCCATTTTGGTTCATGGAATCCCCCATTATCATCCCTGATCATGATCTGGGTGTAACAAAAAAAGATAACCCTGTACTTGTCTCATCAATAGTAAAAGAAATAATCTCAAACAATAACAAAGATCACCTACAAATATTTACTGACGGCTCCAAAAAAATGATGACCAAGCTGACTGTGCTTTTGTCATTCCTGACCTCAAAATAAGTTTTAAAAAATCAAACTCAACAACGATGTGTCCATTTTCACTGCATAAATGTAGGCTACGTTATCTTAAGAGCATGCCACTAAGTATATCATTGACCCCCCTCGACCTCCAACAAGAGTCGTGATTCTCTCCGACTCAAAACCAGCATAACTGCTCTTCAAAATGGTTCCAGAAACCGGGAAGAGCTTCAGACGGAAATATTGTTCCTCTGTCACCAGATCATTGCCTCTTGAACAGAACTGACCCTTAGGCTACGTACTTCCCCTCACACACATGGATCAGAGGCAAGGATATGGCTGACAGAGAAGCAAAAGAGGCTGTTACAGATCAAGCAGCATTTCATGACATAAAATTAACAAAGACGGGAGCAAAACACAAAATGGCCAAAGTTGCCTGGCGTCACTGGGAAACAGAATTGAAAATAGAAGGCAATGCCCATGGTTGGCTTATTCTGCCCCGACAAACAAAACAAAACAGGCCTACACTCCCCACCTCCCTCCTTAAAATACTTCGCAGAATTCGCACGGATGGATGCGCTCACAAGTGCTTTCCTCGTCTCTGTGAATGTGGACAGTTTATATCTTTTTTACACTTCTTTGACCGCTGCCAATCACTCCAGCAAGATTTCTGCAACCTACACACCCTTGTCAACGAACATAACCTGAAACCCCATGAGTTTTTTTTAGATAAACATTGCACGCTTCAATGGAAGCTAGCATACACCCTGTGTCTCTCAATAGTAGAAGGCTGAAATAGGATATCTGTTTTAAAAAACCCTGATCTCCGTTCCTCCTTCCCACCGCTCAATACTCTCTCACACCGAACTTTTTCTTCTTCATTGTATTATTTTTCCAGTTATCTATATTACTTACCTATTCAGCCAAAAATATAACAATATCCAACATGACACAAATTAAAAAAATAAGCCTACAAAACCGCTCCAGTCCAACCATATTCCGCGTACACAATCTTCACTTCCATCCCCATTTTGAAACATCGCAACAGACTTCCAGATATAATTATAACACGATCATATATGTTCTCTGGTTGCATGTTTGTTCAGTGTCTTGTCCCCACATAAAGCATATTAACTCTACCTGTCCTAAAGCAAGTTGCAGTTCTAAGAGGACGTTAAAACTAGTTATCATCATCAACACACACACATATGAAAGAACCCATGTATGTTTTATGATTGTTGTTTTGGTCTGAATACAATTTGGAATCTTACTACACTCTTGTTAATTGATTTTACATTTTGTTGTCAGAAGTATTTTGTTCGTCGGTTCGTGTCTGGTGCGTGTGGTTTGAATGCCGTCCTGACAAATGTCTTTTAAAAACACATTCACAGTAACATCTTCGACGCAGACACAGACAGTTAGGAAGGGCTCCTAATATGGACCACTTTTTGCTTCATGCTGATAACTAGCTTGTTTTCTTGCGAAGAAGTTTTGTGCTTGCCCTTGAGTTGCTGTAAGATTTTAAGATGACTTATGTAAATTCTGGAGGATGTCTTTTGATTGCTACAAAGAACCGACGCGCTCAAAATAAAACAAACACTTGAATAGAAAAATTAAACAAAGTTTATTGTGGATTGGTATACTTGTCAATGTCATAGGAATCAGTTCGTAATATTAATATATAAAAAGCTAAACATAAACCTATGGAGAGCTAAATAACTTATATTGGAGCGTGGCGGAAAAACTGATCTAAGTTTAGAATATGAATTGATGCTAAAATGTGGAGTAGATATGACTAGCTTGAGTGGGAGCGCAGAACAGTAGAGTGTGAAGCGTGGAGCGAGAAGCGCGGCGGAGCGAGAAGCGCGGCGGAGCGAGAAGCGCGGAGCGGTGGAAACTTTGACAGCATCTATATAATCTAAACAGGCTCAAGACGAGCAACTAAACAGAACATTTACAAATTAACTTGATAAAAACTGGTCCCAGGAACAGAGTAAACAAAAACTATCTATACTAAAACATCTTGTTCCGTGAACGGCTTCTCAGCAAGTGACGACGAATACAGGCTATCCACCACAAAGGTGAACTAAAAGTTACTGCGCGTTACTACGGTTTTTAATGTTACAAAGCATGCGTCCCGTGCTCTCCGGGGAAAATCTCCATAGGCTAGCATGATGTCCAGCGTAAGCCATACAGGCACATGAAATTAATATCAGAAAAACGCCGGCCACACTCGTTTATAAATTTGTTCGTTACAATATTTAACGTCAGTAAAACAAAAACAAAGGTCGTACCAGGACGCTCATACTTAATAAAGAAAAATAAAAGATAAAGAGCAAGCTAGACCCGCACGCGAACCTACAGAGGTGGCTGCAAAATGGGAACAAATAGGGGCAAAAGTAAGATAAGATAATAAAAGTGAAAGAACAAAAAGGGGAAGCCACCACCACGGAAAGTCGCATGCGAGTCAAGCTAGAAGCATGACTAAAAAACACAAGCAAAACAAAAAGAATCTAGATACACAGAAGGCTCCTTAGCAGGGGCATTCACAAGTTTTATTTTGTGTTTGGTAGTCCTTTTCTCTTAGGTTAACCGTTAGGCCTAATTAGAGTGAAATAGCTTTGATAAACATTCAACAAAAATTAAATACAGACAAAATCACAAATGGTCCATAATAGGAGCCTGGGCCCCTAATATGGACCAGTGAAGCGGCCTTCACAAATCACTGTAAAAAGCCCCCTATACTTCAAAATAACATGATACAACTTAGTGTACAAGTCAGTCTAATTCAAATATACTTTAGATTGATCTGTTTCGGGTTGATGAGAGCATTATTTGAAGCACACCAGGAAACTAAAGAAGCTTATCAAAAACAGAGTGAAAATAAGTGAAATTATCAACTTCCACGCAAAGAAGACTTTTTCTAAATTTTTTTTAAATCTCGAGGAGTAGTTATAGGTTATTTCCAGCAAGCTTCTTAATGAATTAATGAAAATAGCCTTTAACTTTTTTTTCTTCGATTTGTTGAAGGTGGTCCATATTAGGGGACTCGCACATACTTTGAGATGTTGCTATTATTTTCTGTTTGCAGTAAAAACTCGGGGTCAACCCTGCTAAAATGTAACAAATGCGGTCTTAGCTGTCATATATAGCAATTTTTGTGTGATAAAAGCTTTGGCAAATTTAGAGTGAACGCTGCCAAACTGAGTGAAAAAAAAAAGAGAAAAAGCCTAACGGTTTTGAGATTTGTGTTTCTGCAATACAGCGAAGAAAACTTTTTTGAGCGCTCTAGCACCGTTAGTTTTTCAGAACAGGAGGTGGTCCATATTAGGAGCCGGTCCATATTAGGAGCCCTTCCCCCATATCTACGTGAAGCTACCACCGCTCGGCTTTACACACACATTAGTTGCTTTTGGCACACGGCCTCATCATCTGAACTTGAAACAACTACAAAACACAACAACAACAAAAGCATGGTTGTGCCTGTCGGGTTATCACCATAAGGCGCCTGTACTTGTCAGTCTCCCGTTTTAGATCAGTGGCCTGTGCCGGTGTCACGTCGTGAGTTTACACTGTCCTGAGTTTACGCTGTGGTCCCAATGCGCATGCGTCGAAATATACGTCACTTCCTGACCAAATTCACGACGCCTACAGCGTCGTGAGTTTATGATGATGTGAATTTACCAAAGCATTTTTGAGGTTGCCACGGTGACCGTCTTTGTTTCGCCGATCGCGTTCGCCACTGTATCAAAGAATTCAGTGGGAAATCGATGGGTTTGTGTTTGTCAGTGGTCTGCGAGTGTTGGAAGAAAAGGTGTAGATTTTTTTCTCAACAAATTTAGATTAGATTTGAATTTTAGAATAGTGGGAATCGATGGTTTTGTGTTTGTTACCTTGGACTATTTATAATTATATGCTCCCTCGTAGAGATTGTTTTAGTCACCTTTTTATATTTAGTCAAGTTTTGACTAAATATTTTAACATCGAGGGGGAATCGAAACGAGGGTATGGTGTATGTGCGTGCGTGTATGTGTGTGCGTGTGTGTGTGTGTGTGTGTAGAGCGATTCAGACTAAACTACTGGACCGATCTTTATGAAATTTGACATGAGAGTTCCTGAGTATGAAATCCCTGAACGTTTTTTTCATTTTTTTGATAAATGGCTTTGATGACGTCATATCCGGCTTTTCGTGAAAGTTGAGGCGGCACTGTCACGCCCTCATTTTTCAACCAAATTGGTTGAAATTTTGGTCAAGTACTCTTCGACGAAGCCCGGGGTTCGGTATTGCATTTCAGCTTGGTGGCTTAAAAATTAATTAATGACTTTGGTCATTAAAAATCTGAAAATTGTAAAAAAAAATAAAAATTTATAAAACGATCCAAATTTACGTTTATCTTATTCTCCATCATTTGCTGATTCCAAAAACATATAAATATGTTATATTCGGATTAAAAACAAGCTCTGAAAATTAAATATATAAAAATTATTATCAAAATTTTTTTTTCGAAATTAATTTAAAAACACTTTCATCTTATTCCTTGTCGGTTCCTGATTCCAAAAATATATAGATATGATATGTTTGGATTAAAAACACGCTCAGAAAGTTAAAACGAAGAGAGGTACAGAAAAGCGTGCTATCCTTCTCAGCGCAACTACTACCCCGCTCTTCTTGTCAATTTCACTGCCTTTGCCATGAGCGGTGGACTGACGATGCTACGAGTATACGGTCTTGCTGAAAAATGGCAGCTACTTGACTAAATATTGTATTTTCGCCTTACGCGACTTGTTTATGTTTGTGTTTAAAACTTGAATGAACGTTTACTCTCTCTCATCCTTGGTTCCCAGAGTCGCCGCATGCGCCCCAGTGTGGTGGGTGTTTTTGGGTGGGGTTCTGTTCTGTTTTCTTCTGTTCTGTATTTTTGTTTTGTTTCTGCCTCGGTGTGTGTGATTTCGGAGAAAATGTTTCAAAGAAAGCATCTGATCAGCGAACTGTTCCATCGTGCGGGTTATGATCACTTAACTTGAAACGTGATTGACACAGTCTTCCTTACTCAAAGTGAAAACAACCGGCTTCGAGTTCGGCAAATTCACGATGGCGGAAGTGACGCATATTTCGACGCACGCGCATTGGGGCCACTGCGTAAACTCAGGACAGTGTAAACTCACGCCGTGACACCGGCGATAGTTTGGTAAAGTCGCGCGCGCATGTGCAGTAGAATGTTATTATCGAAAATGGCGGCGAAATCTAACTCGTGCTAAGAAACGTTTCAAAACCAAGCTTTATGGACGTTTTTATGACTACGTACTCCAGCAGACATCAACTTGTGGTCGACGTGTGTGGGTTTTGCTCAAAATACGTAAGTATTCGTCAGCCGTTTGGCTTCTCGAATTAAGTTTCAACTTTGTCTCTGTCTCGAACCACAGGCGGAAGGTATCTGTATCTGTAGGTTACGCTGCACTTGTAGGACAAGTCATCCAGATGTCTGGCATTAATGCAGCGGAATGAGTATGAAAGTGGTGGTCCAGTGGACGATACCTTCCGCCTGTGCTCGAACCAAATACTAAGCTTACCAGTGACCACACTGTCATACTCATAGTCATAGTGATAGCACTGATACATTTGTACAGGTAAACATGGCTGTTTGCTGAAAATCAGTCTTTGTGAAAAATTGTAATGATGTCTCTGAAGTTTGATTCAGTCCCTAATTCATTCAGTGATTCATTTTGATGGGACGTCAACCCATGGTGAGGCTAATAATAATATTTGATCGTATTCTGCCAGTGCCATTGCCAACTGCCATGGTTGTTCTTGTGTGCACTAATTACTATTTACTAGCAATAGGAGTTCGAGTTCTACTTCTACTATAGTAGTATTTTACTAAATCATTACTACTGCTACTACTAGCTTTAAACAAGCTATAGTTTGAATGACCAGTTAAATGCAAATAGTAAATAAAAATCTTGTACATTATTTTTGCATCAGCGAGGTATGTACATACATTTAACAAAGTGGATTCACAGCGCGCGGCGCGTTGTGCAGCGTTGCGATTTACAACGCGCGGCGATACGAGGAGCGCTGCGATTCACGATGTATTCTGCCGATACATTTCCTTCACAATCGCAAAGTTTACAACAGCTACATCTATCTGATCTATTTGAGAAATAAAACTGTCAATAAAACGAAAAACAGAGCTGAGCCATTCTCTCTCTCTCACTCTTTCAACTGAATTCACCATATATCGCTGCGTTGATGAAAAAACGTGCCTACCTCTGCTGAACAATCCTTCTCATTGCGGTCAATGCGCATGCGCCAATCTTGGACTTAAAAAATGCGACCCTTTGACCGAACGAACCATGGGTTAGGATTAGGGTTAGGATTAGGGTAAGGGTAAGGGTTAGGTTGTTCACGACCTGATTAATCTCCCCATGTTAGCGCATGCGCATTGACCGCAATGAGAAGGATTGTTCAGGCAGAGTTTTCAGTTCGTGACACCGGCCTTGAATACTTGGCAGTCATATCACTACATGTCATTGCAATGGCTTCTACTATGTGGAAAGGAGCTGAGTTTTTAAACTGGGATGACGTTTTTGAACAATTATCCGAGTACAGTGCCGCGGAACTGTTAATCGGTGTCACCGTGGGTTTTTTCCCGGTTGATTTGAACGCGTATATATTCAGTCTGCATAAAGTGCTAAGTTGTAGTCTTGCAGCCCTGAAGTTGCTTTTGAGTGTCCAAAGAAAGAGTGTAAAATGTTGCTGATATTAATCATGCATGTACAAAAATAAAGCGCATCAACAATCTGCGCTGGTGAGAGCAATAGCCGCGCTCTGGGAATCGCTGCGCTGCACAACGCGCCTAGCTCTGTGAATCGCCGCGCTGCACAGCGCGCCGCTCTCTGTGAATCGCTTGCCTAAATTTGAATATTTTATTAAAAAAATACCGCATGGTTTTGCTTGACCAAATCATTTATCAGCTAACAATATGCTTTTATTTCAGTTGGACCTGACTTGAGCATGGTTCCGTTGTCTCCGCAACAACAGCTTGGTTGCTCAAGATACAATTGCAGGCATGTCCAGTTTGCAGCTTTCGCAGGCTGAGTCAGTGAGTGTGAAGATCTGATGGCTGATCTAGACACAACATATAACCTGCTTGACACTATTCCAAGGTAAGCAAGAAGCTTTGAAAATAGTTACTTTAAGTGACATTACTTAGTGAGTGTACATTTTTGTGGGTGAACCATCAGTAACCGTCCCCCCCCCCCCCCCTCGACACCCCCACCCACACATACAAACACGCACACAAACTTGGGTTTATACTACAACTATTAGTATTAACTACTCTTCATAAATGAGTTATGTAATTCATCAGAGGTTTGAAGTCATTATGGTTTTGCAAATTAGTAAGAGACTATGTGGGTGCATGGATTCAGTAATGCATAATTATTACATGCAATACTCCTGCTGGTAAGTTCACTACAAACAGGTACTACATTAGAACTAATCTATGTTATTTGTTAATGATGATGATTAATCGTAATCTCACTGTCAAACTGTCATGATACTATTGCCATTGACAGTGCTAGATCACTTCATAAAGTTATTTTAGTAAGTAATCATATGATATTGATAATTTTGATATAGTGATTTACTGACGGTGACAATGACATGTTATCTTCATACTATTCCAGGTACAAGACTGAAAGTGCAGATATCAAGGGCTTGGGATTTCGGCTCCTGGAATTCTACAGATCTGCTAGTCTAATGTAAGGATTTTATTCAACCCTCCTGCTCTGCTGTTAGTTTGTTTTTTAAATAGATACACACTTGTAAACTTATGTTAGTTTTCACATGTGAGCAGTAAGGAATGTGCCTTCATGAGGACTGTATAATGGCTTGCAATATTGAACTTGAGGGATGTCTGCAGTTATATATTAGCACAGCTCAGTTCTCTTGAGGGTTCCGCAGACCTGCCTACCTTCCGCTTTTGGCGGAAGAATCTTCCGAATTTCAAAGCTTTCTTCCGTCTCCAAAACATTTCTTCCGCTGGAAACATCAATAATCTTCTGCATTCCAAACGGTCTAAACAAGTATGCATCATTCCCACACTGGTTTAGGAGCGACAGGGGAGACAACTACCGGGCACTCTTTTGTACTGAAGATCGGGAAAGGAACGCCACGTGGCCACGCGAAATGTTTGCGAGAAAACGTGGCAGCAGTGTTCGCGAGCATGAAACGGATGTCGATAAAGATTCTCCTCAAGAAAAAGAAGAAAAAACTATCACGAAAAAGAAAAAGCTGTATTTGCAAAAATATCGGCCAGAGTACCACAAGCTATTTCTGTGTATTGTGCCCTCAAATCAAGGGGAGAAGTACGCCTTCTGCACTCACTGTGGTTCGGACTTCAAAATCAGAGCAAAAGAAATTGTTATGTTTTGTTACAATATTTGACTGCGAATTGGGGGGGGGGGGGGGGGGGGTGAGGAGATTTAAAACATAAGTACATTCACATGTGTTTTTCATTTTCACTGTGTTAAGGTGCGGAGTTCCTTCTCTACTTCTTTCTTTGTTTTCCCATTGACATATATTTGTTCTTGTCTATATGTTTTACATAGGTTCCCCATTAGCTGCTGTCCTCATCCCCAGCCGACTGTTTCCGCAGAAGCCGTGAAGGATACTTCTTCATGTAGCTCCAGAACAGCGCCAAGCCGGAGGACGTTGACCATCTCCTTGGATCCATCTCCAGTTGTTTCACTGACATCAAGAACTGGATGACTGAGAACAAGTTGAAGCTGAACAGTGAGAAGACGGAGGCCCTTCTCGTTGGAACACGACAGAAGATTGCTTCCCTCACTGTGACCGACCTCCAGCTGGATGACGCGACTGTTCCATTCTCCCCTGCTGTCAAGAGCCTTGGCGTCTTTCTTGACTCCACTCTCTCCATGCAGACACACATCTCCTTCATCATCAAGACCTGCTTTTTCCACCTACGACGCATCGCCTCCATCCGTCGCTACCTCACCCACGACGCCTGTGTCAAGCTGGTTGTCTCCCTCATCTTCAGTCGTCTGGACTACTGCAACTCCCTTCTGCTGGCCTCCCCGCCTCATCCATTCATGGCCTACAACTAGTCCAGAACGCTGCTGCCAGGCTGGCGTTGAGGAAGACAAAGCGAGACCACATCACCCCTTACTTCGCTCCTAGCACTGGCTCCCTGTCAACACCCGAATCTCCTACAAACTGTCCACTCTGGTCTACAAGTGTCTCAACGACTCTGCTCCCGAATACCTTCAATCCTCCCTGAACCTGTACACCCAGCCCTCCTTTCGTTCTGCTGCTGACCCACTCCGCCTTCACATCCCTCGCTCGAAACTCGCATCTGCTGGTCAGCGTGCATTCCCCTCCGCGGGCCCCTCCGTCTGGAACTGCCTGCCGCTTGAGCTTTGCCAGAGCCCCTCTCTCGACACGTTCAAGAGTAGGTTGAAGACTCAGTTGTTCCCGTAGCTGGCTGCGACTTTCATGTTCGACGTGATGTGTTGTGCCCCAAAAGACATTCTTGTGCTGTGCTCTGTGAGAGGTGTTTTTTTCTTTGTGCTTAATATTATTTTGTTTGGACCTAGCTATTGATGTGTACATTGTTGTTAAACAGTTGTTTGTTGTATGTTTATCAGGGTTTGCTAGTGTGTGATAGGGTTCGTGTCCGTCTGTAGATGTTAGTTTCTTTGTTAGTCCTGTGTTGACAACTCTTCGACAAGCGCTTAGAACTGTAGGCCCTACCCACGGAATACGCGCTATATAAGCTTCCTATTGATTGATGTAGGCGTGGACATCTTTTTCGTCGCCATGCAAGGCTTCCAGTACCATATAATTTTGTGAATACTCTGGGGACCTGTCATCGACTTTGGAAGGACGCTTTATTTTAAAACTTTACCCCACCTATGTTGACCAAGATTTTTTAAGCCGAGACCAGCTGTGCTGCAGCAGGTCAGTCAGAATTGTAGAAACTGTATCAACCTAGAATGCTGGCGTTAGATCAACGTTACAGGAAGCGACTGAAGCTAACAGTCTTAGTAGAATGCGGATATGTGCCGAATGAGAACAGATGCAATGTACATAGTGACTGTGTGTACAGATATATATCCATACCTTGTCAGATAGAGCCAAATGAGTGGGTACGGATATATCCGTACCTGGGAGACAAGGAGTTAAGACCACATCTGAGCTGATGATTTAGTCTCTCCATAATCAAACACCCCCCGCGGGTTAGGGGGAGTCCCATATATATTGGTTGGGACGAGAAAGAATTTATCCGATGCTCCCCAGCATGTAGTATGAGGCGACTTTCCTTTTACCCTTGTTAAGTGTTTCTTGTATAGAATATAGTCAATGTTTGTAAAGATTTTAGTTAAGCAGTATGTAAGAAATGTTAAGTCCTTTGTACTGGAAACTTGCATTCTCCCAGTAAGGTAATATATTGTACTACGTTGCAAGCCCCTGGAGCAAATTTTTGATTAGTGCTTTTGTGAACAAGAAACAATTGACAAGTGGCTTTATCCCATCTCCCCCCTTTCCCGTCGCGATATAACCTTCGTGGTTCAAAAAGACGTTAAACACCAAATAAACAAACATAATCAAACGCTGAAGAAGATTTCAGAATGAACTTTGTTAGAGAAATTATGGTTGTTATGATCGCCACATTTTAGGTTCCCCCTCCTTTTCAGACTTCCCCGCTTTTAAGACCTTACGTTTTGGGATTTTCTGTTCACAACCTGTTGTACATTTACCTACATATATATTAAGCAGATGTCCTCCTTTTTAAGACCTTTTTTTTTTATTCTTGGAGGCCTGAAAAGGGGGTTTGGAGGGGGGCCCACTGTATTTTGTTTGTTTGAAATTCAGAATTTAAATAATTCTTCATCAACGAGTGATTACTGCCTCACCATAGCAGTTAGGTTAATGTTACTAACTCTTACTTTTATTAATGTGTCGTGATGCAAAGACGTTGAGCAGTTTTCAGATGTTTATGAATCTAGGGCTTTCAAACTTTACTGACATGTTGTACTCGATGACATCCAAACATTAAGTTCAGTTACCCCTTTTCAACTTTGAAGGTCACATTGTGGGCGAATTTTTAGCAAAAAGTTGGAACATGGTATTCATGACTGTTCTCACTCACAAGGGAAGTAATTTAGTTATTTACTGATTTTCATTTTCTTTAGCCTTCCTTCACCCATGTAAATCATTCATAAATGTTCATACCCAAGGAAAGTAATTCACATATAATAATATATCTATGGCCAATGTTTTCACAGGGCATCCCCCCCCCTCCCCACACACACTCACATGGGCTAAAACTGACATGGCTTTTGTGGGTATGACCCTCTCCCTCACAAGAGAAGTAATTTACTGATAGTGTGTTTTCATTTCGTGTGGCCTTCACCGATTTAAATAATTTATTTTAGCTTATCCAATTATAGTGTGGATGAACACTGTCTCCACTAAACAATAGTCCTTTGCTATTGTACATTGTGAATCAGCATTTTTGTTTTTGTCCTGTTTGAATAAAGTGCAATACTTTTACAACCAAAGTGTTAATGTTAAAGATGTTTACATAATGTGTGAAGGATGATGCATTTGAAAACTAATATTGTTAAATGTAAACTGACCTTTGACAAGTCAGCAACGTGCAAACTGCAATATCCAAGCATGAAACCCGCACACAATTCCCAAAGAACATGCTTTCTTTTCCACAAAATTCCATCCAGGTGAAAACAATTATGTGAACGTCATAACATGGTGTTTTTTTACATTAATAATCAAGCCTAACACCAACTAACATGGTGTTAATAGGCATTTGAGCAAGCTTTAACACCAACATAACATGGAGTTAATAGGCTTTTGAGCAATCTTTAACACCAACATAACATGGGGTTGTGCATGTTAAACCAGCAATAACATAGAGCTTAAAGATAGAGTCTCCACGCCGCCATCTTGGAGAGTTTTTTGCCGAATCGGGCCGATTTGAAGAGTTTGAGGAATCAAGTGTACCTTAATTAAGACGCACCTGGCTCGGTTTGCTCAATAAAGCACCAGAAGTATGCTAAATAATTAAATCAAAATGAGTAAATTGGCATTTGGTCGCGACCGAGCTCTCCACCATTTGAAGATTAAAATTGGCCGTCAAGACTGGTTTTCGCCTGCTGTCATGACAACTGGCAAAAAATGGCGGACGAACCGGACGTATCGCAAAGAGCTAGTTCATTTCTCAACGAAATTGAGTCCAGAATGAAAAGGAAACCAATGACAGAACCTGAACGGAAGCGACGCAGACGACACACTACAGCAGAACGCAACAAGCGAACCATATTCATAGGATATCAATGGGAACGATGGATACAGGAGGTTGTAAAAGTGTTTACAAGTGTAACCGTTGGGGCAGAATCCGCCGATGACTGAAGCGCTCGCAGAAATCCTGCTAGATTTGTAAGTACGACAATCCAAGTTCTTGTTGTGTAGATCTATACTTTTTCCTGGCCGAAGCCTCATTACATTTTTAATCAGTAATGCTTGCTGGTCCTGCCATTTCACGAAAATGGACCAGCCACTGTTTGTATGATGTATCCATGTGCACTTTCGTAAATTCCGTCACTTGACGAACTCAGAACTGTCATTTTCTTCACCGCGATACACAGTTCATTGCGAAGATCTTCCTCAGTAAATCGTTCAGATTCCACGTACGATTTGTTGTCAAGAAACAACTCAAACGAAAGTTTCAAATCAAACTCATCATCGTCCATCTTGCTTGTCGAAGCACCAAAGTACTGTATCGATGTAATGAATGCTTGATCAAGCGAGCGCATGCATACGTATTTTTTTTGGCTGTGGCGGCTGATTCTAGTTGTTATGTTTTCGGAACACAAAGTGATGCATTCTCAGTGAACGCACTATACAGAGAGTAAGGCCCGCTTTGCTAGTGACACGCTAGGGTCCGCGCTATACTGTTAGGAGGGGGGCGGGGGGGTAACGCCAAGAACCTATCGCCAGGCGAGTCTAACATCACTTACACATGGCTGTGCTTTGTGTACACGGGTGTATGAGACTGTCTAGCGCCACCATTGTTTCTGTTGCTATTTATAAACTATGACGTAGACATCATTTGTAAACATTGCCGAGCAGGATTTGTGCTCGGAACAGCTGATTATGTGACGGTGTGCAGCCAAGAGGCATAAGTGAAACGGGAACAGTCATGAGGATGCAGACAGATTTTCAATACATTCATCATGTTCTCTTTTAGAAAATGAGAACAAAAAATAACAAGAGGAGAACTTCGAGAAGTAACAGGAGAATGTACGCAACAATAAGCTTTATTTTTAGGGGATGGGTGTGTACGTGTTGGTGTGATTGTTCCTTTGTATATTTATCATTCATTTGTGTTTATACAGTGGATCCCACTTTTATAAGACCCCCCACTTTCAGACTCCTTTGACCTTCCATTTTAAGACATTGTTTACTCAGAATTTGTTTTCATAACCTCGTTAATTTACTCCCATTTAAAGACTCCCTCCTGTTCATGAACTGATTTTCTCAGATTTCATACTCATAGATCACATTCCTGTACTTATTTTTCAATATTCTTCCAGTGAGGTAAGCTGCATATAAAAAGGAATATATTACTCCCTACTTCAATACTTGTATACATTTGTCAAATTATTCAGCCAGGAAGGTGTTACAATCTTTTGAGAAGTTGGCAGGAGGCGCTCCATGCTTTGACTGAAGGAGTTCTGTACCTCCCAACTATTATTAAATAAAATAGCAGGGGGCCTAAAATGTAGTCATACGCTCTTCATGGTTTCTTTGTGTAAATCATGTGGAGAAAATTACATCTTTACATAGCGTATGATATGTTATGTAATGTGTATGTGCACAGATGCATATATTCAAAAACTCACACATACCTTTTTTTTCATTTACCAGTTACTATGCGAAGACACAAGAACAGCAATCTTCTACATCTATCAAGGCAACTGGCGGACGACAACCAGTGATGCAGGAGTCAGATGTTTCTTAATTTCATCTGTAGAGGAGTCGGTGTAAGTCAATAAATCTATAATTTGCACATTGCTGTCTCTGAACCAAATGAAATGGAAGAGTGAATGATGTTTTATTGTGTGTGTGTGTGTCAGAGTGTGTGTGTGTGTGTGCCTGTGTTTTCATTTGTTATTTAGACTATGTAATTAGTTTCAAAGAAATACATGCCGTAGAATGAGTGCAGGTGAGTGGTCATATTTTTAATTTGTTTAGTTTTCTATCAAGATCATGTGTATATAATATTTATTTGTATAAGCAAATCGGCCGGGATTGCATAAGCTGCCATTGGTTTGAAAATAACTTGTCTCTTTCTTTATTATTGCGTTTTTGCGGAGAAACAAATGGTTACAGTTAGAGGACAAGACAATTATTATTATTAATAAATGAAACAACAAATGCACACAAATATACTCAATTGACAAGAGCATTGTTCAATTTTATTTGATGTAAATCTCAAGACCACAGCCACACATTCTCTCTGAACAGTTTAAGGGGGAAAAACATGAAACTAGTGTCTGGATTCTAAATTTCACTGTTTGAGAGATCTCAATAACCCAGAGCCATTGTTGTATTACTTCCACAGCTGCACCATGTTGTCAATGAGCACTCTTGGCTGCTGTCGTATGACCAGGGACCTAGGGTATGCAGTCATGGAGACCTGCTTTGAAGGCTCTACAAGATGAGCAAATACTTCCTGAGAAACATCCCCAACTACTGAAATTTCAGGTACATATAATAACAGTTTTTGATCAGCAAAAAGGACACATTGTAACTCTTTCAGACTCGAATAAATGATAGTTCAAATTAAAGTTAAAATAAACATCAGTTCAGTCAAATTGTGGAAACTGTTAAAAAAATGTGAGTTGCGGGATAGATTGAATAAAAACTCTAAATGTAGAAAGTCTAGATAAATACAAAGAAAAAACATTTTTCCTACTTCTTCAAAAATTCAAAAGCAGGGACTGTTTGTTCAAATTTGCTATGCTCTCTACCATCATCCTGAACTCAGGTCAAAATGAGTTCAGCTCATTCTCTCCCTGACAGGATGCCTTGAGTTTCCTTGCCTGGCAAGGAAACCGATATTTTTACATATTTAGAGCTTTATGTAATGTATTATAATTTACTAGTAATACCCGTGCTCCGCACGGGATTTTTTCTTCTTTATTAATTACAGAGTTAATTATGAATAAGCAACAACAAAAACGTGTTCAATGTGCAATGGCAAGCGCCTACAGAACAAAATGCCATACATTTATTGGAAGAGATAAAAAAAGGGCACAGTGGTGGATTGGCCATGACTTGTGCAGTGACAACAGTAACATATTAAATTTAGAAGTAATTGCGACAAAGTTACCCCAAAAAAGCGCTAGCACACACAGAACAACAAAATGTGATAAAACATCAAACCTAAGAAAAGGAGCGTTCAATGTGCAATGAACTGCAAACCATTTACACAGCAGCAAACATGTGACGCTTTCTGAAATTTCGGTCAATGTAGTGATATTTTCTTTTTACCCGGCTCGGCGCTTCAATACACTTTCTTTGTTTTCTTGCATAGCTGCTCGCCATTAGTAATGCAAGAATCTACAGCTTGGTGAAGACAGACAGTTACGAAGGAAAGGCTAAATGCGGCCAAACAAAAAAAGTGGCTACATTGACCGAAATCTCAGAAAATATGACACATGGGACTGGAGTGAAACAAACACATAAACACAGCATTAAATGAGCAAATAGTGTGCACAGTACAAAAAAAAGTTTGACACATTAGCAAATAGGAATGAAAAAGTAACCCAGTGGTAAATATACAGTGGGTTCTGTGAACAATAACAAATCATATAATTGGGAAAGAATAAAACAGCGTTAAATTGTGCCCTTTTCTTAGATTTCAGTCAATGTGGACAGTCTGAAAATTCAATCAATGTGACAAAATCATTTTGTCACGCTTCAAGTTCAACCAAGATGATGAATGCTAGTTAAAATGTGTAAAAGAATATATAACACCAATCATATAATTGGGAAAGATATCTCGTCGCAGTACCCCGACAGCTCGAGTCACCCACAATAAAACGTTTGTACGATTGACTGGACTTAAACAAATTAGCGGCTACATTGACATAAGTGAGGGACATAAATGTGCAAAAAAATGTGCCCAGAGAACAATAGTTGAACACATCACCATATATGTCTTGAGACGGGAAAAAAACAGCACTAAATGGAACAAAATTTGTACACTTCAGCAAACATGTGAGTGAAAAATAAAATGTTAACTCTTACACTGGTGCAATTCTGTAACACATGTTACATAGCCACTGGTGAATTAACAGAGAGAAAAATAACAAAAAACGGTCATAATATTATAGGTTTTCGCCTACATGGGAGGTAATCGGAACCGACCAAACAGACTCAGCCAGTATGTCGCGCGACATGTGTCGTGACAACCAGGTGACAGTATACAACCAGCCTCAGGGTTAAAATGTGAAATTGGTTCTGCGTTCTGCGAACAACAAAATGTTTACACATGCATTGTGCACAGAGAACAAAAGTTTACAGATCACCATGCATATAATGGCATTATGATGGTTAGGCCTGAAGAAATACATTTGCTTTTGTTTAATATCTCTCTTGGGCTGCAAGCCAGCACAACATAATTAAAACATTTCATTTGCCGAATCAGCGCCACCAAAACTGATAAATAGGACTAAGCATGGAATATTCACTGCAGGGGCTCTTTTTTATTTGTCATGCTGTGTGACACACGCGTTGCAGTTGTCACCATGTGTAGAGTTTAAGATGATGTGATTCCTATTCTTATAAAGACAAAGTCGATCTCCGTTACACCCCGCAAAAATGTACATGATTGCCCATATGGTCTTTGTTGATGTTCTTTGTCTCGTGACTTTATCGATATGTCGCAAAATGATTCCACAAAATTCAAAACAGGGATCAGATTTTACCCGCAACTACTGACTCGAGTAAATAGTGTGCACAGTACAAAAAAAAGTTTTACACATCAGCAAATAGGAATGAAAATGTAACCCAGTGGTAAATATACAGTGGGTTCTGTGAACAATAAGCAGATTCGAGATCGTCGATAATGATTTTTCATGTTTTTTTTTGTAATTTATAAATTACAAAGGAATTGATATGTAAGACAGTTTCAAGCGAGCTATTTTTCGCGGCTGTATTTACTGTGCAAACAACTCTAAATATGACAAAAGTGTCACGTGATAATCAACCGTTTGGTTTCGCCGCTCACTGGAGCAGACGATTTTTTCTGTAACCAGTTGACAGTGATGAAACCATATATTACGGTCTCCTTCCGGCAGCAGTCCCAAAATACAAAACGTCTCTTTCCGTGGCTGTGTCAGTTTCCAATGCGACACTGTCATTGGCACTGTCATTCTTGTGACGCTCGTCGCGTTTTCACCTGTTTTTGACCGAATCGTTGCACAGGATGCCGTTGAAAAGCCAAAGGTCTTCAGCTTTTGTTGATCTTTGGCAGGCCTATTAGTTTTAATTCGGTGGCATAATTCAATGCGCTTCGTCAAAATTTCTTAAACTGAAACCAAAAGCAGACGCAAGACTTATAGTCAGTTGGAGTAGTCTCCCGTACTCCTAAACTTTAGTGTGCTGCAGACGGTTGTACCCAAACGGCTCATATCGCAAACGGTTTGGAATTCCCAAAAACGCAAGATCAGCACTACACGACTTCAGAGACGAGTTGCCCAGAGCGGTTCGCCACGGGTCGCTCGCAGTGCGAATGACAAAAAGCCGTTTCTTAGGTCAGTGCAGGAAAGCGCTCGCGAAGCACTCGGCGAGCGGCTTTGGTATATGCTCGCCCACCGCCCGCCGCGTTATCCAAGATGGCGGCGGTGTTTACACTGCGATGCCGTGTAGCGTGTTTTGATCTTCTCGGCGTGGTTTTCGACGTGACCCGAGGGATCCACCGCTTTTCAAGGTTCAGGGACTACCCCAGCTAAATTTCCCATCATAACTACATTCTCTCTGACGATTTCACTGACCGAATCGTCTACTAGTTTAAGAAGTACAACTTTTTTCATATCTCGCAGCAATCGTGCTTTCTTCGTCGCCATCGTGAAGAGATTTGCCTCGTTGTGAGCCCGTTGCATAGACCAATCCAGAGCGACTTTTCTCAGTGCACCTGTAGGCGAGAGTGCTCGGTCAATTTTGGACAATGTGTATCTTGAATGGAAAATATCGAATATCACGCTGTCTGAAGGAATGGTGTTCTTATCGGAGAATGACAGCGCTTAGTTCAAAACGATAGGACATCAGACCGCCATGCTGCTATGTGAATCGGACATTTGAGCCTTTCAATCGGTCTATGCCTGACGCCTAACGACATCCCTGCCTAGGTTAGGAAAGGGGGGAGAAAATTGCTAACGCCCTGACCCAGGGTCGAACTCGCAACCTCTCGCTTTCGAGCGCAAGTGCGTTACCACCCGGCCACCCAGACTGGTTTATGTGATTTTTCTTTGGGGTGATCTAAACCTACGCTCTAAATTCACCTTTTCAACATGCATGACTTTTGACACAACTCTGTACTTAGCACAGGCGACCAGCATATATAGCCTGTGTACTGGCCTGCTGGATCGGTACATTTTTTCCTTATGGCCTACACACATTAACTGTATCTGGCTATTTGGACTCGTTCTCCCAAATAACCATATTTGCACAAAATAAATTGTCTGTAAGCAGCATAGTGTTGTGTTTTATTGATGTCTCCCTCTTCTGCTTCTTCCAGGACGAGGGCGTCGCTTCTCTGGGCCCAAGCAAGTGAAAGGAAACTCTCATCCAGCACCAACCCCCAGTGCATCGAAATCCTGGAGTCTAAACAGAAAATCATCTTTCAGTGACAAAACTTGATTCAGATTTAAACATTAAAATTGTTAAAAAAGATATGCACCAAATTTAAGAAAATTGGAGAAAATAAGAAAATTGGAGAAAATAATGAGAAAGAAGAAATTGTAATTTATGTAATAGAGCATGTCTTGGTGTGTGTGTGTGGGGAGGGGGGGGGGGATATACACCTGTGACGGTACAGGCTTTCCAGTATGATAGAACAGAGTTGAGGCAGGTATATAAAACAGAAAGCAATTTAATATAGATTATATCGAACACAGAAGAAGAAATGTACATGAGTGATGACACTGGTTAGTAAAACAAGACTGTCCTGGGACATTGTGAATATTTGTGTAGAGGCACCTGTAACATATCTTTAGCTTCTTGGAATGAATTGCACATGATTGTCTCTTGAGACACATATATATGTCACCCTCTCCTTGAAATAATCTTCTAATACTTGATTATTTAAACATGTTGTTTTGCATCATATCCATTTTGTCAGAGGCGAGTTTTGCCTCATTTGTACACATTTCTCCAAGACATTTGAATTCTGGTACACCTTTCCTGTTCATAGCTCGTGCCCAGTGTACCCATGTACTGTACAGAAACCCTCTTTTTTATGCCCCCTTATTTGTAAGGTTACTTTCTCTGATTTATGTTTATAAACTGTTATTTTAACCCTATTCTCAGACAGAATTATTTCAGAGGTTTTTTTTAAAAATATTTTTATTGTGGCAACTGTCTGCTTGCACTTGCAGAGGATTTAGAGCAAATCTCACACAAGGATTAGGTACTTACTGTCATAAGGCCAGCATTCAGCTTCACCATTTAGAGGCTAGGGCTTGGAGTTTCTCCTGGCCTGGTTCCTGGATAAGTTTCTGGAAGTGGAAAGATTGTTATTTCACTTTTAAATCAGTCAATACCCATTTTTACAACTATGCCTGCTTGAACCAGGCATAAACGAGTCATAACACACCACTAACCTGAACGATGAGCAAAACTTGCAAAGTATTTCTTATGAACAATGGTGTGTTTTTTAAATTTTAAAGTGACTATTTCAAAAGAAAAGAAAGTACAGTTTTGTAAAGCACATTCATTTTTTTATATTGACAACGTGTGATTTTTCACACTTGCTTTTTTTTTATTGTTTGTAAATTTTACCTCATCTAATGTTCTCATATTACATCTAGCACATTTTCCCTTGAAACCTTAAACAATTCAGAGGAGAGAGTTTTGTTACAACCTGTACTTGTGTATTTCCTCACAGGATACATTCCATGTAAATTATAGGAAAGTATTCTGATGAATGTATAATAACAATGAATGGATCATTTTAATGACAGCAAAATAAACAATGATGTCACAAGGGTGTTGTCTATTGCATTTCTGTGTGTCTCACCATGTTATCAGAATTATTTTTTACAAAAGGCATTCTTGCACGTAAAATTATATATCACACAACTGTGGTATATTGCTCTTCAGAGGAAACAAAATGTTGGTGGGCCCTTTTGACAGACAGATGCACAGCACACTTCTATCCTTGCCATAATTATAACTGTGAAATCCCCATTATACTCTTCACCCAAGAAAATAATATCTTCTGTTATTGTCATCAAAGTTCACCCTATTATTTCTTATATAACTATTTGTGCAAGTGCTATTGTCATTCATGATTCTGTGTATACACGTATGCGTGTGTGAACCCGTGCATAGAAAGTACTAGGAAAAGGACTAAAACTAATCCTGATTTACCTTCAAATTGGTTCCTCAGCAGATCACTTTCTGTCCGCACCTCTTCCTCTCCTGCCGCCCTCTAGCACTAGTAAGGACAGCATGTTCTGCTGGAAGCGAAACTTCCATAGCCTAGACGGAACGAGAAGAGTTTACAGTTCTCATACTTCATCCTTACTCAATTTACAGTATCTGTATCAAACCTATTATCATCAAGAAAAGCTCACTTGACTTTGAAGAGCATGATTCATTCTCTATCGACTGCCCATTGAACAAATAAAATTCAGCTCTCATAAGCTTTACTAGTGCGAGTAGAATTTTTGCTTTTAAAATGGGTGTGATAATTAGTATTTTCTGTTCTACTCACTTTTGCAAGCAAAGCACACTTTTACTTTTAGTTTACTGTTGTGTTTATTCCAGTGGTATGAATTGTAGCTAAAAAAACCATGCATCTATATATATATATTATCAAAAGAGTAACAGTGCAAATGCAGAGTCTTATAATTATTTCAGAAGGCAAGTCCTTGATTTTCCAATCCATGATCTGCACACATTCACTGATTGAGCTATCGCCGTATCGGAAAGACGTCAGCCAAAATTAACTTCAGATTGGATGTTTCTCCACGAATTTCAAGCGTTACAATGATCCAAAGTTCGATCAGCAGCACTTTGGAGGGGAGGGGAAAAGTCAGTATTAAGTTTGTGTGGGATAAACCATATGAGACAGTGACAAAAGGTCAGGTGTCATGTCTACTGTCCCGAATGACACACGATTGCTGACATTTCACCATTGCCAACAGAATAAACAAATAAGAAATAGGTAGAAAATGAATGTGAAAACTGACTTTAATTGTTGATCAGTATTTTCTATACCACTAACAAATAATCTACTTGCACATAGCTGTTTGGCAAATGTATGTTGCATGGGACACACTGACATGAAAGTGGAAGATGTTTTTCCCTCTAAAGAAACTACATAACATATCAAGTTACACTTTTTGTGCTCTTCCATTCCAGTTGGCAATCAATTGTTAACGCATGTTATTAGAAAAAATAGAACGAAAACAGATTAGATAGAATGAAAAATGTACTGGTGATGTCATTTGGGACATACTGACATGAAAACGTCACCTTTTGGCATTGTCTCATATGCAAAGCCGGCTGACGTCCTCGTTCTACTGCCTCTAGTAGCTGAAAACAAGTGATCTCATCGGCTACCAGTAAGTTCGTCACACGGTAGATTCGTCACGGGTGACGAAGTTACCGGCAGGGTGGGCGGGTGTTTATGCTTAGAGCTTATGCTTTCAGATGTTTGATTTGTGGGAGAGATTCAAGATTCACATTTTTAAGAGAGAGAGAGAGAGAGAGAGAGATTCAAGATTCACATTTTTAAGAGAGAGAGAGAGAGAGAGAGAGAGAGAATGAAAATGCCATTTTATATTGTGTACTTCACCTACTCAAAGAAAAAAGAGATACAAAATAAATACGCACAACATCACATGATAGAGAGAGGGGGAGGGGGAGAGAGAAAGAGAGAGAGAGAGAGGGGGGAGAGGGAGAGAGAGAAAGGGGGGGGGGGGGGAGGTGCAAGGTTGTATTACCATTACATAACAGCCGCGCTCGGACTACTGTGGCGAAGTTACTGTGGCGAAGTTACCGGGGACCGGTGACGAATCTACCGTTTGACGAACTTACTCAGTTACTGGTATCCATCTCATCATACCAACCAAATGGTTCGAAATGACTCGCCTTACAGATTTCTTTGCAGTCCTGCTGGGATCAACCTTTACACTAATACTGACTGTTGTATTGAAAGCCCTATTTGATTATAAACAACATTTCCTGTGGTCTACAAATCCGACACTTACCTGGTCAGTCTCCAATTCGTCAAAACGTTCCCTGATAGTCGCCATGTTGTCTCGAATCAAGGGACATCACCCACGGAACACATCACAAGAGTGCATTTTCCTTTGATATTACGACAATTGATTCAACTTCCCAAACTTTTAATTCTGCAAAGTTAAGTTTGTCCTTCTGTGTGGTAACATTATTCGTCACGCAGAATCTTATGGTAAAGCTTTTAGGGCGATCTGAAGGCCTTTTACTGGCGGAGACTATATCTTTAAATAGAGCTTAAACAATGACCACGAGTTGATTACTGGAAAATAAACCACGAGTGGGTATTTGCAGCCGCTTGGTAATTCACGAGTGTGCGGAGCACACGAGTGAATTACCAAGCGGCTGCAAATACCCACGAGTGGTTTATTTTCCAGTAATCAACGAGTTGTCGTCATTGTTTAAGCTATTTATACAACGAACAACACGGGTCGAACATGCAGTCATGCAGACGACATTTTGTACGCAATTTCATTTCAGCCTAATCACTCAGAGTGTCAAATGCGCGTCATTCAAATAGTCCCTATTCTTTTACTTTATTCTTAGTCTCCGACTCGTCGGCATTATACTTGTCTGGTCTAAATATCGGACCCCATTGCTACGATTAAAACACAATAGCGTTTATATAGCTATTCTGACATTACATTCTGTGTTAAAATCATGTTTTTGTCAGCAACAAGGACCAGAATGGTCCATGTCGTTGATAGCAGACGACGGTTCCCTTTCCCCATGAAGCCGCGGAAATAACCGAACATTGAAAAACCCACGGACATGTATTACGGAGAAAACTCGGGATAACCGGATGTTTAGCATTACGTCAATATGCTAGGAATCATATGACGTCATGGCGTATCGTGCTTGCCTACGTAGATTGTATATGTTCGAAAGTCTGACTTCTGTTGTGAATTCGCGTGGTGAAGACTGCGGTAAATCTGTAGATGATAAGAGAACAAGGATTGTCTCAGAAGAAACGACTACATGTTTCAGACCGGTAACTTCATTTCAACATTGCACTATACAATGGACGTTCTATGTGACAGGAGAGTTTGCTGATTTTGTGTGAAACATTGGAGAGATCGTCTGCTAGAATCAGAGATAGGTCGCTTCAGATTGCAGCTTCTTGAACTTTGCAAGGTTTGTTGCCTGTTAAGCAACAACAAAAACACACACAAAGCAAATGGCATCGTCTGTCGACTAGTCACAGAAACAAACCTGGGTCCGTATGCTTATGGGGGAAGTTCGCGACAACTCCCGAAGTTTTGAGTGACATCGGAAGTACTTGCCTCACTTTCGTATGCATGGGCCGGAAAAAGGGTTTACCTCGAAGCAAAGCGAGGAAGTAACTCAGGGTATTTTGCGACTACTTCTAAAGTTTTTATTGACATCGGAAGTACATCCTCACTTTCGCATGCATGGGACGAAAAAAGAGTTTACTTTGGAAGCTAACGAGGAAGTAAATGAGGGTAAATGTACTACAGCCAGACCCAGTAGTAAACACGCTACTTCCACAGTTTCTCAGTGCAAAAAGGCAGGGCTTTTCTTCAGTTTTTCATGTCAAACCGAGCTGACGCTCCCAAAGAGAGAAAATAGAGGGAAAAGTCGTATCTTCTGCATGCATTTCGTGCAAATTTCCCTGAATACAAACCTGAGTTGCCAGCTTTGACTTTTGTTTGTTCTGGGTCATTGGCCACCACTCTTCCATTCCCGCTTATACGAGGGGGTTACTGTGTTTCTATGATAATGGGCGTCGTTGTGTGCATGTGTGTGTGTGTGTGTGTGTGTGTGTGTTTGTGTGCGTGCGTGCGTGTGTTTGTGTGCGTGTGCGTGTGTGTGTGTGTGTGTGTGTTCGAGTATTGAAGTGTAAGTTTCTGCTATATTTTTTGTCATTGCTTTATGTGTGTGTGTGTGTGTGTGTGTGTATTTGTGCGAGTGCCTTCCTGCCTGTGTGTGCGTGCGTGCGGGTATAATTGTGCGTCTGTTCCTTCATACGTTTGTTTGCGTGTTCGCGCGTGCCGTGTGTGTGTGTGTGTGTGTGTGTTTGTGTGTGTGTGTGTTTGTGCGTTTGTGTGTGTGTGTTTGTGTGTGTGTTTGTGTGTGTGTTTGTGTGTGTGTGTGTGTGTGTTTTCGATGTTATGTGTGTGTTCGACGGTGTGTGTGTGTTCGACGGTGTGTGTGTTCGACGGTGTGTGTGTGTGTGTGTGTGTGTGTGTGTGTTCGACGTTATGTGTGTGTTCGACGGTGTGTGTGTGTGTATGTGTGTGTGTGTGTGTGTGTGTGTGTACCCACTCCCCACACTATGATGAGCTGACTATATTTGCGCCTTGATATTTTATTCATGTTCTTACGTTTTATGCTGTTTATTGTGATTCACCACACCCGAGTTTATCGTAATTGAGATAATAAAGTGTTCTATGTCTATGTATTATGTCTAATACACATGCACACACGCACGTAGGCTACAAAAATCCAATCTTGACTTTGAACTTTATATAAACATACATCCTCTTCACAATTAACGAGGACAAACGTAATTTACAAACACCTAAGTACAACAATTTTTCTGTTTTAAAACTTCGGACACACATTTTCTCAATATAATATGAAATTCGCTGAACTTATCTTCTTTTCACTACACCTTATATCTTGATTCCCAAAAAATGGAGTTCTGCCTTTTTAAATTTACCAGTAACACAAACATTCGCTCTGACCAAACTATTTTTGTCCAGCAGTTTTACCGATACACAATCATTAAAAAAAACACTACAAAAAGAGTTTTAAGTTAACCGACTTCGCTACCACATAAACAACCTTTTTTTATTGTCCCCAACATTCTGGTCAACGAAATCATTATTATAGACAGTCATTCTATTTAAGGACAATTATCACAGCTTTCGTTCAACCAGTTAAAAACAACAATTATAGTAAAAGCTACAGCGCGATCAACGTTTGCCCATTTACGAACTCGCGATGAGATTCGTTTCTTCTGGTCACCAAGCCTACCGTTTACAAACGCATGCGCACTAATTGGGATTCCCCCAATTTTCTCGACCTTGACCTCAGAACTCTCGAAGCCACTACTTCGGCGTTCAATTTAGCTCGTGCATACCGAGTAGCTGGCAACTTTGCTTTCGAAGTTCCCACTTCCAATGTCAAGGGCCTCTCGCTTGACATAATTATACGACGATATCGCATCTCAAGGGTCCTTACCCATCCAAAAGAAACCTCCAGCGCATACTACAATTGCAGGACATTCCGTTTTTAAAGGCAGCTCATTGGGAAATGATCTCAGACAGAATATCGAAGACGTGAAATGCGTCAATCGAGCAACTGTCGTAACTTGGCTACAATGAGACGGTCTCCTACCTTGCACCATAGACACGGACTGTGACATTCTTGTTTAATTTAGGTGAAATGCTTAAAACAGAGTGACTCAAAAGCGACAGTTCGATCAGTTACTGACCGAAAAAAACGTGCTCGAGTCATTCGGCGAAGGTGGCGAGCTTTCAAACCAGCACGACTGAATAACTCAGAATGCCTTTTTTCATCATGCCTCTATTCTACACGAGTAACATAGTGCAGTGGTAACGGTTCCGGACTCTCGTTCATTCGCTCCGGGTTCAAGTTCCGCCAGGAGCTATATATTTTTTTTATTAATCTTTTCCTTTTTAAGCCTCCGCAATTGCATTCCGGCTGCAAAAACCGGGTTTTGCCTCTGTGTTAATTTTATTCATTTGCAAAAGAAACCTTCCTATGCTTTGAAAAAATCATATCATGTCTTGACTTTCAACTGTACGCGCGTGTGTATAATTATGTGTGTCACTACGGTGAGTATGTGTGTGTGTGTGTGTGTGTGTGTGTATGTGTGTGTGTGTGTGTGTGTGTGTGTGTGTGTGTGTGTGTGTGTGTGTGTGTGTGTGTGACGTGTCACTTGTGTCATCATGGTTTCAGTGTGTGTATGACTGAGTGTAGATTGAGAGAGAATGAGAGAAAGTGAGAGAGAGTGAGTGTGTGGTTATTTGTTTGTGACTGTGTGCGTGCGTGTATGGGTGCGTGTGTGTGTGTATATGTGTGCGCGCGAGCGCGCGCGCGTGTGTGTGTGTGCAGTGTGTGGTGTGTGTGTGTGTTTATGTGTGCCGTCAGTGTCACTTGTGTCATAGTGTCAGTATGTGCATGAGTGTACGTTTGTCTGTGTGTGCATGTGTCGTAAGAGAGAGAGAGGGAGAGAGAGAGAGAGAGAGAGAGAGAGAGAGAGAGAGAGAGAGAGAGAGAGAGAGAGACCGACACTTCTTTGGCAATTTTGGACCAGACAGCGTCTTTATGTTTAACAGTTAGACCGTTCTGAAATTTGGACAGAATAACCGTTCTTTCGTAAAACACTTTTGTCAAGAGTACAGCAATTTCACCATCTGAAAAAGGTGCAGAACGCCCCTCCGTGTCTACTTTCTTTTTGAGCGGCACACGTGCCTTGCCATTTTCGTTGACTGCCATGGTGATAGAAACGTGCGCATGCGTATTAGTAGGGATTCCCCCAATTTCCCCGACCTTGACCTTAATACTCTCGCTGTCACTACTTTAGCGTTCAAGTCAGTTCATGCATTGTGAACAGTGTTAGAAAGTTGACTTCGGGAGTTCCCACTTCGAAAAGAGGCCTCTACTTCCAGTGTTTCTTACTTCTAGTTCATGCATACGGGCCCTGGCGAGGTATGCGTGTACTTCATACACGTCAGCCATTGTTGTTACAGTTTTGAGTCAACGTTGTACGTATTCTTCCGCAACAGGGTCCAATCGTCTGGGTTTCAAATGTTCTAAAAATAAATTCTAGTGTTGATTATTTTTTAGCCCTCTTTATTCTTACTTCGAATAATCCACGTGTGATTTTTGGTGTAATCAAAGTAGTTCGTTCTAATTTCTCACTTGTCTAAAAATAATCAACTAGATTTAATCCACCCCTCGGTTGCATTGCAGGAGTTGTATAAATGATGTTAATCACGTTACAAGCAAGCTGTAACACCACCAAAACAAGCAGTTTTGCAAGTTAAGTCTACGATAACATGATGTTACTTGGCGTTAAACCAAAGCTTTAATACAATCAAAACTTGGCATTGTTGCATGCTACAGACATGCTGTAACGTGGTTTAACATGATGTTTTGAATGTCGCAAAACGCGCTGAAATTCCAGGCAATTTCGCAGCGATAACTTCAACAAAATCCAATCAAAATCTGGCATTGTCGTGAACACCAAAATGTAATAAACCCATTGAAACTTGAAGTTTTGTTGGGATTTTGAGTAGTTTTGTAAGATACAAAACGCCACTTTTCGCCCAGTGCTATTTATGACTTTCCGGGGCTACGAGGTTGAAAAATAGGGATAAAATCATGTGCAGAATTCTGTACAGCAAACGCTACCCGAAACCCCACCTATTAGTCGGGTAGCTGAGTTCAGAATAGTGCAACATGCTAAACGTTGAGGGTTACAAGCATCCACCTGGTCTCAATGGAGAGTCTGGACGTGGAGTAGTGTAGTCTAGGTAGGTGGACATTCTGAATTTGGTTTGTTTGGCCGCCATGACATTTTTCAAAATGGCCGCCTGGAAATCTTATGCGGGCCTTATCTCACGTGTTATATGGACTAACGTGACAACCTAAAGGGTTATATACATGTATTTTGACATGAAGAATTCAAATATGCAAGAATAAACATGATCTAAGTAGGTGGACATTCTGAATTTGGTTTGTTTGGCCGCCATGACACTTTTCAAAATGGCCGCCTGAAAATCTTATGCGGGCCTTATCTCACGTGTTATATGGACTAAAGTGACAAACTAAAGGGCTATATATATGTATTTTGACATGAAGAATTCAAATATGCAAGAATAAACATGATCTAAGTAGGTGAGATGCTCCCATGGTTCGGAGCGTTTGATCACTATCATTATACCCGTTGGGGGACAGTCTTTTTGGCGGACATGAATATGCTTTCGACGACAGCGCCTGAGGTGCACCTGGGTTTCTTGGCCGGCGATTTCGTCACCAAAGAAACGAAACAACTTTTAAACCAGATCGCAGATGATCAAGCGATAGAACACGTCAACAAAACTGGAAAAGTCGCTGGAGGACTTGTTGGCATTACAAAAACAGACACAGCCAGGGACAGGTGGTCTCTGACACTCAGCGCAAGGTCTCAGCTGGCTAAGGACACTCAGGCCATGTTTGGCCTGTCTAGTGCTGCTGATGAAGATGACGAGCACGACTGTGCACACAAGGACTTCGGGAAAAAGAGGTTGAAACAGGATCAAGATGATCTACAGAAACTCATCAACTTGTTTCAGACATTCAACCCCTTTGCTCACCCATCACCAGACCTGATTTCACTCACAACTTGTGACGTTGCCAGTGATGTTGTGAAACATGACTTGCTAACAGCAGAGGAAACAGGAAAGGAAGTCATCTCAGAGTTTGTGCAGAAAAGATTTGTCCTGAAAGAGACTCTTTTCCATGACAGAATCAAAACCAAGAAACTCTGCACCTTGGAGAGCATGTACACACTTGAAGTCAACACTGGAAAGGAGAAAACTGTTGCCCTCAAAGCCGACAGGGACTTGTTCAGACGTGTGATAACAGCTATGGAAGCAGGACGGGATGTTGACATCAACAAGATGTTGGAACAAGAGCTTTGTGGAGTGCCTCTCTCGCTAGCAACTGCTGACTGCAGATTGCGACTGCCAAGAAACAAAGCTGATCTGGCCAAAATACTTCAGCAAAATTTGCCACAGAATGCTGCTCCAGCTCCAAGCACAACCTGCACCATAGTTGATGGGATGGCGATGATACAAGTCTTGGGGAATCGGATGGGAGCAAAGACTTTAGGAGAGTGGAGTGACAATGTTGCAGAACACGTTGACAAGTACTTCTCACACTCCTGCACCAGAGTTGACTTGGTCTTTGACAGGTACATCAAACAAACAATCAAATCGACGACTCGAGGCAAGAGAACAGACGGCAAGAAAGGGATGAGAAGAAATGTACTGTCACGCACTCAAGCTCTAGGCAAATGGGACAGATTCATACTATTGGAGGAGAACAAGGCCAGCTTGGCCAACTTCCTTTGCGAAGAGCTGGCAAAGAATTTCAGGAATGAGCCTGGAAAAGAGCTGGTGCTGAGCGGTGGCTTTTCTGATGCCGAAAAGGTCTGGTCGTCATATGACAGAGATGTCACACATCTGTCATCTGCTGAGCATGAAGAGGCAGATACCAGAATGCTTCTTCATGCCAAAGAAGCAAGAGAACAAGGATATCCACAAGTAGTCATCGTCAGCCGTGACACTGATGTTCTTGTTCTACTTGTCGCTCACCAACCACAGCTCAGTATCTTTGTGTGGATGCAAACAGGAACACCCCGGAAGAAGCACTTTGTGCCTGTGCATCAAATTAACATCACTGACCAACAAAGAGAATCATTGCTGGCATTCCATGCAATCACAGGTTCTGACAGCACCAGCCAGTTTGCTGGCATTGGGAAGAAATCTGCATGGAATGTTTTCCTCGACAATCCCCATCTTCTCCAAAGACTTGGCATGGAAGACTTTCCTGATGAGGAATTCTTTCTTTATTTGGTGTTTAACGTCGTTTTCAACCACGAAGGTTATATCGCGACGGGGAAAGGGGGGGAGATGGGATAGAGCCACTTGTCAATTGTTTCTTGTTCAAAAAGCACTAATCCAAAATTTGCTCCAGGGGCTTGCAACGTAGTACAATGTATTACCTTACTGGGAGAATGCAAGTTTCCAGTACAAAGGACTTAACATTTCTTACATACTGCTTGACTAAAATCTTTACAAAAATTGACTATATTCTATACAAGAAACACTTAACAAGGGTAAAAAGAGAAACAGAATCCGTTAGTTGCCTCTTACGACATGCTGGGGAGCATCCGGTAAATTCTTCCTCCTAACCCGCGGGGGGTCCTGATGAGGAAGTGCTCATGGATGCAGAATCATTTGTCTGCAAACTCTACAACCCGAACACCCAGCACACGTCCACACAGCCGCTGCGATGCGACGTTTTCCACAGCGTGAAGAAAACGCTTGAGAACTCCCCCCCCCCTCCACACAAGATGCTTTGAACCTACACATCAAGAGATCTCACTACCAGGCACTTGTGTGGAGGCGGGCTCTGGAAACTAAGCCACACGTACCGGCTGTTGTCAACAGTGGATGGAAGCTGGTCACGAAGGAGACTGGCGACGTGATTGAGCCAATCCTGCTGAGTCGTGCACCCACAACTGACACAAGACAACGTTTTCTCGAGCTCATAGATTGTGGCTGCACATCTTGTGCTACAAGACGCTGCAGATGTTGGTCCAGTGGACAGGGATCATGTGCACAAGAGCATGCCGATGCAAAGACTGCAGAAACCCACACACTTTGGCAGGGCTACGCAACTAGCCTTGAAATACCACTTTGTGCCTGAGAAACTATTGTTCTGTTTCCATGGAGGCATGTAGCCTGTCATACTCAGTGATCCAGAAGCGACAAATCGTTTCTTATAATGTTACATACCCATTATTGTGCCATCATTACATGTTCATTGCTAAAAAGGGAAGACCTAACGAGTGTAATGCATAAACGTTTGTGCATCATGTTGTACTATGGTATTTGACATTGTTCTTGTGTATTGAAGAGTCAGAGTTGTTGTGTACTGAAAGTGCATAATTAGCATGATAATTATGCTATATAGTATCATTGGTGTTTCAGAAGTATTACAATTTTCAGTTTATATCATCACCCAATGTTTGTATTTTCTTGTCATCATTGATTTCAATTTGTTGTTCTCCAAAGCAATATGGAGTAAACTCTTTGGACGCTGATATGGCATTGTCTAAGATAGCAAATTCAGAAAGATAATACTTACTAAATTCGTACATCGCACAGAGCTATTTTGTCAAATATTTAATTTTTGTAAGGAAATGTGAATGTTAGGGTTATTTTTTGTGCCACCATTGACTTTGTCATCATGCAAAGCATAGGAATTGACTCCATGTTTTTGAGTTTATCCCAAATATAAGCTGAGATATAAAAAAAAATGTAGATTGTGGCGGCCATTTTAAAAAGTGTCATGGCGGCCATAATATCCAAATTCAGAATGTCCACCTACTTAGATCATGTTTATTCTTGCATATTTAAATTCTTCATGTCAAAGTACATATATGTAGCCCTTTAGTTTGTCACTTTAGTCCATATAACACGTGAGATATGGCCCGCAT